>NW_027521549.1:0-73121 GCF_052094955.1 Ictidomys tridecemlineatus
ACAGATGTTGGAGACTAGGGTGCCGAAGGATCATTGCAGAGAGCAGAGGTTGGAAACTGAGGGGCAGAAGAATTGCTACAGAGAGCAGAGTTTGGAGACCGGGGTGCAGTATGATAGTTACAGAGAGCACAGGTTAGAGACTGGGGTGCAGAAGAAAGGTTGAAGAGAGCAGAAGTTGGAGACTGGGGTGCAGAAGGACTGTACCAGAGACCAGAGGTTGCAGACTGGGGTGTAGAAAGACTGTTACAGAGAGAAGACATTGGAGACTGGGATGCAGAAGGATCGTTGCAGAGAGCAGATGTTGGAGACTGGTGTGTAGAAGGACTTTTGCACGGAGCAGAAGTTTGAGACTGGGGTGCAGAAGGACTGTTACAGAGAGCAGAGGTTTCAGACTGAGGTGCAGAATAACTTAAACGGAAAGTAGAGTTTGGAGACTGGGATGCACAAGTATTGTTACAGAGAGCAGAGTTTGAAGCCTGGGTTGCAGAAGGACTGCTACAGAGAAGAGAGGTTGGATACTGGGGTGCAGAAATGCCGTTGCAGAGAGAAGAGGTTAGAGACTGAGGTGCAGAATGACTGTTACAGAGAGCAAAGTTTGGAAAACGGGGTGGAGAAGGATCTCACAGAGAGCAGAGGTTGGAGACTGGGGTGCAGAAGGACTGTTGCTGAGAGCTGAGGTTTGAGACTGAGAGCAGAAGAATCTTTTTTTTTTTTCAGTTTTTTTTTACCTTTTTTTTTTATTGGTTGTTCAAAACATTACAGAGCTCAAGACATATCATCTTTCATACATTCGACTCAATTGGGTTTTGACTCCCCAAATACATAATACAGACTCACTTCTGTTACATACTCACATTTTTACATAATGGCATATTAGTGACTGTTGTATTCTGCTACCTTTCCTATCCCCTACTATCCCCCCTCCCCTCCCCTCTCCTCCCAACATCCCTCTCTACCTCCTCTGCTGTTGTTCAATTCTCTCCCCTTTTTTCCCCCCACCCCCTTGCCCCTCATAACCTCTTATTATTTTGTGTATCACTGAAGGTCTCCTACCATTTCCATATGTTTTCCCTTCTCTCTTCCTTTCTCTCCCCCCATTCGTCTTAGTTTACTGTTAGTCTTTTCCTCATGCTCTTCCTTCCTGTTCTATTCTTAGTGGCTCTCTTTATATCAAAGAAGACATTTGACATTTGTTTTTTAGGGCTTGGCTAGCTTCACTTAGCATAATCTGCTCTAATGCCATCCATTTCCCTGCAAATTCTATGATTTTGTCGTTTCTTAGTGCTGCATAATACTCCATTGTGTATAGCTGCCACTATTTTTTATCCACTCATCTATTGAAGGGCATCTAGGTTGGTTCCACAGTCTAGCTATTGTGAATTGTGCTGCTATAATCATTGATGTGGCCGTATCCGTATAGTTTGCTCTTTTAAGGTCCTCAGGGAATAGTCCAAGAAGGGCAATAGCTGGGTCAAATGGTGGATCCATTCCCAGCTTTCCCAGGAATCTCCATACTGCTTTCCAAATTGGCCTCACCATTTTGCAGTCCCACCAGCAGTGAACAAGTGTGCCCTTTTCCCCACATCCTTGCCAACACTTATTGTTGTTTGACTTCATAATGGCTGCCAATCTTACAGGAGTGAAATGGTATCTTAGGGTGGTTTTGATTTGCATTTCTCTGATTGCTAGAGATGTTGAGCATTTTCTCATGTGCTTGTGGATTGATTGTATGTCCTCCTCTGAGAAGTGTCTGTTCAGGTCCTTGGCCCATTTGTTGATTGGATTATTTGTTATCTTATTGTTTAATTTTTTGAGTTCTTTGTACATTCTGGATATTAGGGCTCTGTCTGAGGTGTGAGGGGTCAAAATTTGTTCCCAGGATGTAGGCTCTCTATTTACCTCTTTTACTGTTTCTCTTGCTGAGAAAAAACTTTTTAGTTTAAGTAGGTCCCATTTGTTTATTCTTGTCATTAACTCTTGGGCTACGGGCGTTCTATTAAGGAATTTGGAGCCCGACCCCACAATATGTAGATCGTAGCCAACTTTTCCTTCTATCAGACGCAGTGTCTCTGTTTTTATATCTAGCTCCTTGATCCATTTTGAGTTAACTTTTGTGGCTGGCGAGAGAAAGGGATTCAATTTCATTTTGTTGCATATGGATTTCCAATTTTCCCAGCACCATTTGTTGAAGATGCTATCCTTCCTCCATTGCATGTTTTTAGCCCCTTTATCAAATATAAGATAGTTGTAACTTTGTGGATTAGTCTCTGTGTCCTCTATTCTGTACCATTGGTCCACCTGCCTGTTTTGGTACCTGTACCATGCTGTTTTTGTTACTATTGCTTTGTAGTACAGTTTGAGCTCTGGTATCGCTATACCTCCAGATTCACACTTCCTGCTTAGAATTGCTTTTGCTATTCTGGGTCTTTTGTTTTTCCATATGAATTTCATGATTGCTTTATCTATTTCTACAAAAAATGTCTTTGGGATTCTGATTGGCATCGCATTAAACCTGTAGAGAACTTTGGGTAATATCGCCATTTTGATGATGTTAGTTCTGCCTATCCATGAACAGGGTACATTTTTCCATCTTCTGAGATCTTCTTCTATCTCTCTCTTTAAGGTTCTCTAGTTTTCATTGTATAAATCTTTCACCTCTTTTGTTAGGTTGATTCCCAAGTATCTTATTTTCTTTGAGGATATTGTGAATGGAGTGGTTTTCCTCATTTCCATTTCAGAGGTTTTGTTGCTGATATACAGGAATGCCTTTGATTTGTGCGTGTTGATTTTATATCCTGCCACTTTGCTGAATTCATTTATTAACTCTAGCAGCTTCTTTGTAGATCCTTTTGGGTCTGTTAAGTAAATTATCATGTCATCTGCAAATAGCGATAATTTAATTTCTTCTTTTCCTATTTTTATGCCTTTAATTTCTTTTGTCTGTCTAATTGCTCTGGCTAGTACTTCGAGAACTAAATTGAATAGAAGTGGTGATAGAGGACATCCCTGTCTTGTTCCAGATTTTAGAGGGAATGCCTTCAGTTTTTCTCCATTTAGCATGATGCTAGCCTGAGGTTTAGCATATATAGCTTTTACAATGTTGAGGTAAGTTCCTGATATCCCTAGTTTTTCTAATGTTTTGAACATAAAGGGATGTTGTATTTTGTCAAATGCTTTTTCTGCATCTATCGAGATGATCATATGGTTCTTGTCTTTAAGCCTATTGATGTGGTGAATAGCATGTATTGATTTCCGTATATTGAACCAGCCTTGCATCCCAGGGATGAATCCTACTTGATCATGGTGCACAAGTTTTCTGATATGTTTTTGTATTCGATTCGCCAGAATTTTATTGAGAATTTTTGCATCCAAGTTCATTAGAGATATTGGTCTGTAGTTTTCTTTCTTTGAAGTGTCTTTGTCTGGTTTTGGGATCAGGGTGATGTTGGCCTCATAGAATGAATTTGGAAGAGCTCCTTCTTTTTCTATTTCTTGAAATAGTTTGAAAAGTATTGGTATTAGTTCTTCTTTGAAGGTTTTGTAGAACTCCGCTGTATACCCATCAGGTCCAGGGCTTTTCTTGGTTGGTAGACTTTGGATGGCTTCTTCTATTTCTTCCTTTGTTATTGGTCTGTTTAAATTGTGTGTGTCTTCCTGTCTCAATCTGGGCAAATCATATGCCTTAAGAAATTTATCGATATCCTCGCTATCTTCTATTTTATTAGAATATAGTGTTTCAAAATACTTTCTAATTATCTTCTGTATTTCTGTAGTGTCTGTTGTGATATTGTCTTTTTCATCCCGTATATTAGTAATTTGAGTTCTCTCTCTTCTTCTTTTTGTTAGCATAGCTAAGGGCTTGTCTATCTTATTTATTTTTTCAAAGAACCAACTTTTAGTTTTATCAATTTTTTCAATGGTTTTTTTTGTTTCAATTTCGTTTATTTCTGCTCTAATTTTAATTATTTCTTGTCTTCTACTACAATTGCTGTTGTTTTGTTCTTCCTTTTCTAGGTTTTTGAGGTGTAGTGTGAGTTCATTTATTTGTTGGTTTTTTCTTTTTTTGATGAAAGAACTCCAGGATATGAATTTCCCTCTTAAAACTGCTTTCATTGTGTCCCATAGATTCCGGTATGTTGTGTCTGTATTATCATTTGACTCTAAGAATTTTTTATCTCTTCCTTTATGTCTTCTGTAACCCATTGATCATTCAATAACATATTGTTCATTTTCCATGTGGTGTAGGATTTTTCCTTCCTTTTTTTATCATTGATTTCCAATTTCATTCCATTATGGTCAGATATGGTGCATGGTATTATCTCCACACTTTTATATTTACTAAGATTTGCCTTATGGCATAATATATGGTCTATTTTTGAGTAGGATCCATGTGCTGCTGAGAAGAACGTGTATCCACTTGATGATGGTTGGTATATTCTATATATGTCAGTTAGGTCTAGGTTATTGATTGTGCTGTTGAGTTCTGTAGTTTCTTTATTCAGCTTTTGTCTAGAGGATCTGTCTAATGGCGAGAGCGGTGTGTTGAAGTCACCCGTAATTATTGTGTTGTGGTCTATTTGACTCTTGAACTTGAGGAGCATTTGTTTTATGTAGATTGCAGCTCCATTGTTTGGTGCATACAAATTGATAATTGTTATGTCTTGTTGGTGGATGGTCCCTTTTAACAGTATATAGTGTCCTTCTTTATCCTTCTTAATTAACTTAGGTTTGAAGTTGATTTTATTTGATATGAGTATGGCCACTTTTGCTTGCTTCCGAGGGCCATGTGAGTGGTATGATTTTTCCCAACCTTTTACCTTCAGCCTGTGTATGTCTTTTCCTATCATATGAGTCTCCTGAAGGCAGCATATTGTTGGATTTGTTTTTTTGATCCAGGTTGCTAGCCTATGTCTCTTGATTGGTGAGTTTAGGCCATTAACATTTAAAGTTACAATTGAGATATGATTTGTACTTCCAGTCATGCTTCTTTATTTATTTATTTTAGTTTGGCTTGTTTTACTTTTTTGGTTATTTTCCTCCTCCTTTACTGAGATACCTCTTGTTGTTAGTTTTGGGCACTATTTTTCAATTCCTCTTCTTGTAGTATATTGCTCAGAATGCTTTGCAGTGCTGGTTTTCTTGCTGCAAATTCTTTTAGCTTTTGTTTATCGTGAAAGATTTTAATTTCGTTGTCAAATCTGAAGCTCAATTTTGCTGGATACAGTATTCTTGGTTGAAATCCATTATTTTTCAGCGTTTGAAATACATTGTTCCAGGATCTTCTCGCTTTCAAAGTCTGTGCTGAGAAATCAGTCGTTAACCTAATTGGTTTACCCCTGAATGTAATCTGTCTCTTTTCTCTGGTAGCTTTTAATATTCTCTCCTTGTCCTGTATGTTGGCTATCTTCATAATTATGTGTCTTGGAGTTGGTCTATTATAGTTTTGAATGTTTGGGGTCCTGTAGGCTTCCAGGATTTGGCAATCCATTCCATCTTTCATCTCTGGGAAGTTTTCTACAATTATTTCATTTAATATGCTGTCCATTCCTTTGGATTGAATCTCTGTGCCTTCTTCTATCCCGATGACTCTCAAATTTGGTTTTTTAATGACATCCCATATCTCTTGAATAGATTGCTCATGGGATTTAAGCATCTTTTCTGTGTTGACTATACTCTTTTCAAGTTGATAAACCTTGTCTTCATTATCTGATGTTCTGACTTCTACTTGATCAAGTCTATTTGTAATATTCTCGTTTGAGTTTTTAATTTGGTTTATAGTCTCCTGCAATTCTAGGATTATAGTTTGATTCTTTTTTAAGATCTCTATCTCCTGGTAGAGCTCGTTCTTTGCCATTTGAATTTGTTTGTTTAATTCATTTTCAAAATATATTTTTATTGCTTGGACTTGCTGTCTCATGTCTTCTCTAATATTTCTTTCCATTTGAGTTAGGTATGCCTTGAGTTCTTTCCCTATCCCTGCTTCTGATGTTTCTATGTCCTCTTGTAGAATTAAGTTGTCTTGCATTGTTTGTACTCCTTTTTTCCCTTGTTTTCTCATGTTGTCCCCGTTGCTTTCCAGCTCTATTTGATTGTCGTGTTTCTACTCTCTTCTATAGATTTGTTTTGGTTCTGTATTACACTGATGCCTCTCCTTAGTGTTGTTAAACTCTGCCTGCTGACGTGGATTCCACTGTGAAGGAAGATCCGACGTCCGAGCTCCAGTGACGACACTACTTTGCTATGACCGGCCCCAGTTCCTTGCCTGGGTATCCTGATGAGGTGGTGTGACTGGACTGTCTCTGTTTGATTTCAGCTCCCAGTCGCGGCAGGCAGGCGGTCTCTAGCCGCCCAGTATCACAGGCCGAGGGCGGGTGATCGGTCACCTGCGGCCGGGTGTTCTCCTACCGCCCAGCTATGCGGGCAGTGGGTGAACTGTCGCCGGCAGGCCTGCAATTTCCAGCTGCCCAGTCTCGAGGGCCTTGCCTCTAGCCTCCTGGTTTCTCCTGCTAGCCTTCTGTAGCCGCAGGGCAGGCCGCACGAATCAGTGGGCCTGGATCTCCAGGGTCCCACAGTTGGCGATTGGGATCCCAGGCACTCTGTCCTTTGGATTTTTCCTGCTTGCCCCTCCCCCAGCTCTAGCTAGACAGGTTTCCTTTTGGCTGCAGATGGGTAGGGGGGGTTGCAGGTCAGGTGCCTCTAGTTCCCCCCTAGTCTTTATGCAGGCTCACTCTGATTCTCCCTCCCCCGGCAAGCCTAGGAGAGAATTTATGCGAGTTCCCGATGTATGGGGGATGGGCTGAGTGCCACACACCTGTTTTGTTGTTGAGATCTGTCGGAGAATGGCGGTGGATATATCAGCTGTTCAAGATGCTGACTGCTGATTCCCTTGGTGGAGTGTCTGCTGTGGGGGATGGGACTGTACCGCTTCCTTCCCCGTCTAAACTCCCGTACTCAGCCCGGGGGTCAGTGCGGGCTTGGCTGGTGGGATTCCACCTGATCGCAGCCGAGCCTCTCCCTGCTTGCTAATTTATGGCTTCCCTGGGGCGCCACGCCTTCTGTAGCCGCAGGGCAGGCCGCACGAATCAGTGGGCCTGGATCTCCGGGGTCCCACTGTTGGCAATTGGGTTCCCAGGCACTCTGTCCTTTGGATTTTCCTGCTTGCCCCTCCCCCAGCTCTAGCTAGACAGGTTTCCTTTTGGCTGCAGATGGGTAGGGGGGGTTGCAGGTCAGGTGCCTCTAGTTCCCCCCTAGTCTTTATGCAGGCTCACTCTGATTCTCCCTCCCCCGGCAAGCCTAGGAGAGAATTCATGCGAGTTCCCGATGTATGGGGGATGGGCTGAGTGCCACACACCTGTTTTGTTGTTGAGATCTGTCGGAGAATGGCGGTGGATATATCAGCTGTTCAAGATGCTGACTGCTGATTCCCTTGGTGGAGTGTCTGCTGTGGGGGATGGGACTGTACCGCTTCCTTCACCGTCTAAACTCCCGTACTCAGCCCGGGGGTCAGTGCGGGCTTGGCTGGTGGGATTCCACCTGATCGCAGCCGAGCCTCTCCCTGCTTGAGCAGAAGAATCTTTTAAGAGAGAATAGGATGGAGACTCTGGTGCAAAAGGCCTGTTACAGACAGCAGACTTTGGAAACTGAGTTGCAGAAGACCTGTTACAGAGAGCAAATGTTTGAGACTGGGGTGCAGAAGGATTGTTATAGATAGCACAGTTTGAAGACTGGGGTTTAGAAAGATTGCTGCAGAGAGCAGGGGTTTCAGACTGTGGCTTAGAAGAACTGTTACGGAGAGCAGAGGTTGGAGTTTGAGGTGCAGAAGGACTGTTCCAGAAAACAGAGGTTGGCAATTGGGGTGCAGAAGTTCCGTTATAGAGAGAAGAGGTTGGAGACTGCGGTACAGAAGGACTGTTACAGTGAGCAGATGTTGGAGACTGGGGTGCAGAAGGACTGTTAAAGAGAGCAGACCTTTGAGACAGAGGTGCAATAGGATTGTTACAGGGAGCAGAGATTGGAGACTGGGTTGCAGAAGGACCATTACAGAGAGCAAAGGATAAAGACTGAGTTGCAGAAGGACTTTTACAGACAGCAGAGGTTGGAGAGTGAGGTGCAGAAGGATCGTTGCAGAGAAAAGAGTTTGGAGACTGGGATACAGAAGTATTGTTACAGAGAGCAGAGTTTTAAGCCTTGGTTAAAGAAGGACTGCTGCAGAGAACAGAGGTTGGATACTGGGGTGCAGAAGGGCCGTTGCAGAGAGATGAGTTTGGAGACTGAGGTGCAGAATGACTGTTACAGAGAGCAAAGTTTGGAGAACGGGGTGGAGAAGGAACTCACAGAGAGCAGAGTTTGGAGAATGGGGTGCAGAAGGACTGTTGCAGAGAGCAGAGGTTGGAGACTGAGTTGCAGAAGAATCGTTGCAGAGAGAAGAGGATGAAGACTGTGGTGCAGAAGGCCTTTTACAGAGAGCAAACTTTGGAAACTGAGTTGTAGAAGACATGTTACAGAGAGCAGATGTTTGAGACTGGGGTTCAGAAAAATTGATACTGGTAGCACAGTTTGAAGACTTGGGTTTAGAAAGATTGCTGCAGAGAGAAGGGGTTTCAGACTGTGGCTTAGAAGCACTGTTACAGAGAGCAGAGTTTGGAGTTTGAGGTGCAGAAGGACTGTTTCAGACAACAGAGGTTGGCAATAAGGGTGCATAAGTACCGTTATAGAGAGAAGAGGTTGGAGACTGCGGTACAGAAGGACTGTTACAGTGAGCAGAGTTTGGAGACTGGGGTGCAGAAGGACTGTTCAAGAGAGCAGATGTAGGAGACAGAGGTGCAATAGGATTGTTACAGGGAGCAGATATTGGAGACTGGGGTGCAGAAGGACGATTACAGAGAGCAAAGGATAAAGACTGAGGTGCAGAAAAACTTTCAAAGAGAACAGAGGTTGGAGACTGAGGTGCAGAAAGATCCTTGCAGAGAGAAGGGTTTGGAGACTGGAATGCAGAAGGACTCTTACGGAAAGCAGAGTTCGCAAATGGGTAGCAGATAAACTGTTACAAAGAGAAGACGTTGGAGACTGCGATACAAAAGGACTTTTACAGAGAGCAGAGTTTGGAGACTGGATAGAAGAAGGATCGTTGAAGAGAGCAGATGTTGGAGACTGGGGTGCAGAAGGACTGTCACAGAGAGGACAGGTTGGAGACTGGGGTGCAGAAGAAATGTTCCAGAGAGCAGAGTTTGGAGACTTAGGTGCAGAAGGACTGATACAGAGAGCAGAGGTTGGAGACTGGGGTTCAAAAGGACCATTACAGATTGCAGAGGTTGGATACTGAGGTGCAGAAAAACTTTAACAGAGAGGACAGGTTGGAGACAGGGGTGTCAAAGGATTCTTACAGAGAGCAGAGTTGGAGACTGGGGTGCAGAAGGAGTGTTACAGAGAGCAGAGTTTTGAGATTGGGGTTCAGAATAACTGTTACAGAAAACAGAGGTTGTAGACTGTTGTGCAGAAGGCCTTATACAGAGAGCAGAGTTTGGACATTAGGTGCAGAAGGATTCTTACAGAGAGCAGAGGTTGGACACTGATGTGCAGAAGGACTGTTACAGAGAGCAGAGCTTGGAGACTGGGATGCAGAAAGACTTTTGCAGAGTGCAGAGGTTGGAGACTGGTATGCAGAAAAATCGTTGCAGAGAGCAGAGGTAAAAGACTGAGGTGCAGAAGGATCTTTACAGAGAGCAGAGTTTGGAGACTGGGGTGCAGTAGGATAGTTTCAGAGAGCACATGTTGAAGACTGGAGTGCAGAAGAAAGGTTGAAGAGAGCAGAGGTTGGAGACTTGGGTGCAGAAGGGCTGAAGCAGAGAGCAGCGGTTGGAGACTGGGGTGTAGAAGGACTGTTGCAGAGAGCAGACGTTGGTGACTGGGATGCAGAAGGATCGTTGCAGAGAGCAAATGTTGAATACTGGGTATAATAAGACGTTTGCAGAGAGCAGAGTTTGGAGACTGGGTTGCAGAAGAACTATTGCAGAGAGCAGAAGATGGAGACTGAGGTGCAGAAGGACTGTTGCAGAGAGCAGTTGTTGGAGACTGGGATGCAGAAGGATCATTGCAGAGAGCAGAGGTTGGAGACTGCGGTTCAGAAAGACTTTTGCTGAGAGCAGAGGTTGGAGACTGAGGTGCAGAAGGATTGTTACAGAGAGAAGAGGTTAGAGACTGGGGTGCAGAAGACTTGTTACAGAGAGCAGAGGTTGGAGACTGGGGTGCAGAAGGATTGTTGCAGACATCAGAGGTTTTAGACTGAGGCTTACAAGGACTCACACAGAGAGCAGAGGTTGGAATCTGAGGTTCAGAAGGGACTGTTACAGAAAGCAGACGTTGGCCATTGGGGTGCAGAAGGACCGTTATAGAGAGAAGAGTTTGGAGACTGCAGTACAGAAGCAGTGTAAGAAAGAGCAGAGTTTGGAGACTTTAATGCAGAAGGACCGTTTTAGAGAGCAGATGTTGTAGACTAGGTTGCAGAAGGAATGTTAAAGAGAGCAGACATTGGAGACTGAGGTGCAGAAGGATTGATACAGAGAGCAGAGGTTAGACACTGCGGTACAGAAGGACCATTACAGAGAGCAAAGTTTGGAGACTGAGGTTCAGAAGGATTGTTGCAGAGAAAAGAGTTTGGAGACTGGGGTGCAGAAAGACAGTTACAGAGAGCAGAGTTTTGAGATTGGGTACAGAAGAACTGTTACAGAGAGAAGAGGGTTGGAGACTGGGGTGCAGAAAACCTGTTACAGAGAGAAGAGGTTGGAGACTGAGGTGCAGAAGGACTGTTACAGAGAACAGAGGTTGGAGACTGACGTGCAGAAGGACTGTTACAGAGAGCAGAGGTTGGAGACTGAGGTGCAGAAGGATTGGTACAGAGAGATGAGGTTGGAGACTAGGTGTAGAATGACTGTTACAGAGTGCAGAGTTTGGAAACTGTGGTTCAGAAGGATCTTGCAGAAAGTAGAGGTTGGAGACTGAGGTGCAGAAGGATCGTTACAGAGATCAGAGGTTGGAGACTGGGGTCAGAAAGACAGTTACAGAGAGCACAGTTTGGAGACAGGAGTGCAGAAGAAATGTTGCAGTGAGAAGAGATTGGAGACTGCGGTACAGAAGTAGTGTTACAAAGAGCAGAGGGTGGAGACTGGCGTGCAGAAGGAATGTCACCTAGAGCACAGTTTGGAAACTGAGGTGGAGAAGGATGTTACAGAGAGAAGAGGCTTGAGACTGGGGTCAGAATGAGTGTTGCAGAGAACAGATGTTGGAGACTGGGGTGCAAAAAGATCATAGACGAGAGCAGAGGTTGGAAACTGAGGTTCAGAAGGACATTTACAGAAAGCAGACGTTGATAATTGGGGTGCAGAACTACCGTTATGGAGAGAAGAGTTTGGAGACTGCAGTACAGAAGCACTGTTACAGAGAGCAGAGTTTGGAGACCTTAATGCAAAAGGACCGTTGTAGAGAGCAGATGTTGGAGACTAGGGTGCAGAAGGACTGTTACAGAAAGCAGACATTGGAGACTGAGGTGCAAAAGGATTGATACAGAGAGCAGAGGTTGGAGACTGCAGTACCGAAGGACCATTACAGAGAGCAAAGTTTGAAGACTGAGGTGCAGAAGGACTTTTACAGAGAGCAGAGTTTGGATACGGGAGTGAAGAAGGACTGTTACAAAGAGGAGAGTTTGGAGATGGGGATGCAAAAGGATCTTACAGAGAGCAGAGTTTCGAGATTGGGTGCAGAAGGACTGTTACAGAAAGCACAGGGTGGAGACTGGGGTTGCAGAATGTCCGTTACAAAGAACAGAGTTTGGAGACTACGGTACATAAGGACTGTTACAGAGTGCAGATGTTGGTGACTAGGGAGCAGAAGGAGTGTTACAGAGGACAGATGTTGGAGACTGGGGTGCCACAGGACCCTTGCAGAAAGCAGAGGGTGGAGACTGCAGTAAAGAAGGAATGTTAAAGAGAGCAGATTTTGGAAACTGGAGAGCAGAAAGATCTTAAAGAGAGCAGACTTTGGAGACTGTGGTGCAGAAGTACTGTTGAAGAGAACAGACGTTTGAGACTGGGGTTCAGAACAATCCTTGCAGAGAGGAGAGTTTGTAGACTAGGGTGCAGAAGGACTGTTGCAGAAAGAAGAGGTTGGAGACTGGAGTGCAGAAGGACTTTTGTAGAAAGCAGAGGTTGCAGACTGAGGTGCAGAAGTTCTGTTACATAGAGCAGAGGTTGGAGACTGGGGAGCAGAAGTACTGTTGCCAAAAGCAGAGGTTGGAGACTGAGGTGCAGAAGGACTCGTAGAGAAAGCAGATGTTGGAGACTGGGGTAAAGAAGGAATGATGAAGAAAGCAGAGATTGGATTATGGGGTGCAGAAAGACCATTACAGAGAGAAGAGGTTAGAGACTGCAGTACAGAAAAACTGTTGCAGAGAGCATAGATTGAAGACTGGGGTGCAGAAGGACTGTTGCAGAGAGTAGATGTTGGAGACTGAGGTGCAGAAGTCCTTTTACATAGAGCAGAAGTTGGAGACTGGGGTGCAGAAGGATCGTTACAAGGAGCAGAGCTTGAAGACAGGGTGCAGAAGGATCTTACAGAGAGCAGAGTTTGGAGACTGAGGTGCAGGTGGATAGTTACAGAGAGTAGTGGTTGGAGACTGGATTCCTGAAGGATGTTTACAGAGAGCAGACTTTGGAGACTGAGGTGCAGAAAGACTGTTACAGAGAGCAGAGGTTGGAGACTGACGTGTAGAAAAACTATTATGGAGAGCAGAGTTTGTAGACTGAGGTGCAGAAGGACTGTTACAGAGTTTGTAGACTGAGGTGCAGAAGGACTGTAAGCAGAGTTTGGAAATTGACGTGCAAATGGACCGTTACAGAGACCAGGATTTGGACACTGCGGTATAGAAAAACTGTTACAGAGAGCAGAGGTTGGAGACTGGGGTGCAGAAGAAATGTTACAGAGAGAACAGTTTGGAGACTGAGGTTCAGAAGTATATATACAGAGAACAGAGGTTTGAGACTGGGCTTCAGAAGGACTGATACAGAAAGCAGAGTTTGGAGACTGGGTTTCAGAAAGACTCTTAAGGAGAGCAGAGGGTGGAGACTGTGTTTCAGAATGACTGTTACAGAGAGCATATGTTGGAGACTGGGGAGAAGAAGGACTGTTGCAGAGGACAGAGGTTGGAGACTGGGGTGCCGCAGGACACTTGCAGAAAGCAGAGGTTAAAGACTGGGTTGCAGAAGGACCGTTACAGAGAGCAGAGGTTGGAGACTTCGGTACAGAAGGACTGTTACAGAGAACAGAAGTTGGAGACTGTGGTGCAGAAGGACTGTTGCAGAAGGACGTTGGAGACTGTGGTGCAGAAGGACAGGTGCTGAAGGACTTTTGCAGAAGGACGTTGGAGTCTGGGGTCCAGAAGGATTGTTTCAGAGAGTAGAGTTTAGAGACTGGAGCTAGAAAGACTGTTGCTGAGAGCAGATGTTGGAGACTGGGGTGCAAAGGACTGTTGCAGAGAGCAGAGGTTGGAGAATGGGGTGCAGAAAAACTGTTCCAGTGATCAGAGATTGAAGACTGAGGTTCAGAAGGACTGTTACAGAGAGCAGAGTTTGGAGACTGGCGTGCAGAAGGACGGTTACAGAGAGCAGATGTTGGAGACTGGGGTGCAGAAGGAAGGTTACAGAGAGCAGAGTTTGGAGACTGGGGTGCAGAAGGACTGTTGCAGAGAGAAGAGGTTGTCGACTGTGGTGCAAAAGGACTGTTGCAGAGAGCAGAGGTTTGAGACTGGTGTGGAGAAGAATCGTTGCCGAGAGAAGAAATTGAGACTTGGGTGAGATGGTCTGTTACAGAGAGCAGTGCTTGGAGACTGGGTTGAGGAAGGTTCTTACAGAGAGCAGAGCTTGGAGACTGAGGTGCAGGGGGACTGTTACCGAGAGAAGTGGTGGGAGACTGGGGTGCAGAAGGATTGTGCAGAGAGCAGAATTTTCAGACTGAGGTGCAGAAGGACTGTTACAGAGAGCATAGGTTGGAGACAGAGGTGTAGAAGGACTGTTACAGAGAGCAGAGTTTAGAGACTCAGGTGCAGAAGGGCATTTACAGGAAGCAGAGCTTGGAAATTGGGGTGCATAAGGACCGTTAAGGAGAGCAGAGTTTGGAGACTGCGATATAGGACTGTTACCGAGAGCAGAGGTTGGAGACTGGGGTGCAGAAGGACACTTACATAGAGCACAGGTTGAGACTGAGGTGCAAAAGGATAGATACAGAGAACACAAGTTGGAGACTGGTTTTCAGACAGACTGATACAGAAAGCAGAGTTTGGATACTGGTGTGTAGAAGGACCGATACAAAGAGCAGAAGTTGGATACTCCGGTACAGAAAGACTGTTACAAATAGCAAATCTCAGAGACTGGGGAGCAGAAGAACTGTTGCAGTGGACAGAGGTTTGAGACAGGGGTGGAGAAGAAATGTTACAGTGAGCAAAGTCTTCAGACTGAGGTGCAGAAGGACTGTTGCAGAGAGCAGATGTTGGAGACTGGGGTGCAGAATAACTGTTGCAGAGAGCAGAAGTTGGAGACTAGGGTACAGAAAGATCGTTGCAGAGAGCAGAGTTTGGAGACTGGGGTGCAGAAGGACTGTTGCAGAGAGCAGATGTTGGAGAATGGGGTGCAGAAGGACTGTTTCAGAGATCAGATTTTATAGATTGGGGTGCAGAAGGACTGTTATAGAGAGCAGAGGTTGGAGACTGAGATGCAGAAGGACTGTTACAGAGAGCAGAGTTTGTAGACTGGGGTGCAGAAGGATTGTTGCAGAGAGCAGATGTAGGAGACTTGGGTGGAGAAGAATCGTTGCAGAGAGAAGAGTTTTCAGACTGAATTGCAGAATGACTGTTGCAGAGAGCAGATGTTGAAGACTGGGGTGCAGAAGGTCTGCTGCAGAGAGCAGATGTTGGTAACTAGGGTGCAGAAGAACTATTGTAGAGAGCAGAGGTTGGAGACTGGGGTGAAGAAGGACTGTTGCAGAGAGCAGAGGTTGGAGACTGAGGTGCGGAAGTCCTGTTACAGAGAGCAGAGGTTAAAGACTCTGGTGCAGAAGGACTGTTACAGAGAGCAGAGGTTGGATACAGGGGTGCAGAAGAATATTACAGAGAGCAGAAGCTGGAGACTGAGGTGCAGAAGGACTGTTGAAGAGATCAGAGGTTGAAGACTGGTGTTCAGTAGAATCATTGCAGAGAGAAGAGGTTGGTGACTGGGGTGCAGAAGGATCGTAGCCGAGAGCAGTGGTTGGAGACTGGGTGTAGAAAGATCGTGCAGAGAGCAGAGATTTCAGACTGAGGTGCAGAAGGAACCTTACAAAGGGTAGAGGTTTGAGACTGATGTGAAAAAGAATGTTACAGAAAGTAGAGTTTGGAGACTGAGGTGAAGAATTCTGTTGCAGAGATCAGAGGTTTGAGACTGGGGTGCAGTAGGATCATTGCAGAGAGCAGAGGTTGGAGACTGGGGTGCAGAAGAATCGTGCAGAGAACAAGGTGTCAGACTGAGGTGCTGAAGGACTGTTACAGAGAACAGAGGTTGGAGACTGAGGCTTAGAAGGATTGTTACAAAGAGCAGAGTTTGGAGACTGAGGTGCAGAAGGACTGCTACAGAAAGCAGAGGTTGGAAATTGGGGTGCAGAAGGACCGTTACAGAGACCAGAGTTTGGAGACTGAGGTATCGAAAAACTGTTTCAGAGAGCAGAGGTTGGAGACTGGGGTGCAGAAGTAATGTTACAGAGAGCATATGTTAGAGACTGCGGTACAGAAGGACTGTTACAGGAACAGATGTTGGAGACTGGGGGAGCAGAAGGACTGTTGAAGAGGACAAATGTTGGAGACTGGCGTGCTGCAGGACACTTGCAGAAAGCAGAGGTTAAAAACTGGGGTGGAGAAGGAATGTTACAGAGAGCAGAGTTTGGAATCTGGAGTGCAGAAGGATCTTACAGAGAGCAGAGGTTGCAGACTGTGGTGCAGAAGGACTGTTGCAGAGAGCAAAGGTTTGAGACTGGGGTGGAGAAGGACTGTTGCAGAGAGCAGAGGTTGTAGGCTGGAGTACAGAAAGACTGTTGCAGAGAGCAGAGGTTGGAGACTGAGGTGCAGAAGTTTTGTTACAAAGAGAAGAGGTTGCAGACTGAGGTGCAGTAGGATTGTTACAGAGAACAGAATTTGGAGACTGGGGTGCAGAAGGACTCTTGAAGAGAGCAGAGTTTTGAGACTGGGGTGCAGAAGCACTGTTTCAGAGAGCAAAGGTTTGAGACTGGGGTGAAGTAGGACTGTTGCTGAGAGCAGAGGTTGGAGACTGAGGTGCAGAAGGACTCTTAGAGAGAGCAGAATTTGGAGACTGTGGTGCAGAAAAACTGATACAGAAAGCAGAGATTAGAGTCTCGGTGCAGAAAGACCATTACAGAGAGCAGAAGTTGGAGACTGCAGTACAGAAAGACTATTGCAGACAGCAGTGTTTGGAGACTGGGGTGCAGAAGGACTGTTGCAGAGAACAGAGATTAAAGACTGAGGTGTAGAAGTTCTTTTACATCGAGAAGAGTTTGTAGACTGGGGTGCAGAAGGATCGTTGCAATGAGCAGATCTTGGAGACAGGGGTGCTGAGGTATCTTACAGAGAGCAGAAGTTGGAGACTGAGGTGCAGAAGGACTGTTGCAGAAATCAGAGGTTGGAGAGTGGGGTACAGTAGGATCATTGCAGAGAGCAGTGGTTGGAGACTAGGGTGCAGAAGGCCTATTAAAAAGAGCAGATTTATAAGACTGGGGTGCAGAAGGCCTGTTACAGAGAGAAGAGTTTGGAGATTGGGGTGCGGAAGGCCTGTTTCAGAGAGCAGACTTTTGAGATTGGTTTGCAGAAGGACTGTTACAGAGAGCAGAGCTTGGAGAATTGGTTGTAGACGGATCTTACAGAGAGCAGAGTTTGGAGATTGTGGTGCAGAAGGACTTTTAGAGATAGTAGAGTTTGGAGACTGTGGAGCAGAAAGGAACGTTGTAGAGAGCAGAGGTTGGAGTCTGATGTCCAGAAAAATTGTTACAGAGATCACAGGGTAGAGACTGGAGTGCAGAAGGAGTGTTACAGAGAGCAGAGTTTGGAGATTGGGGTGTAGAAGAACTGTTACCGAGAACAGAGGGTGGAGACTGGGGTGCAGAGGACGGTTGCAGAGTGCAGAGTTTGAAGACTGAGGTGAAGAAAAACTGCTACAGAGAGCAGAGTTTGGAGACTGGGGTGCAGAGAGACTAATACAGAAAGCAGAGGTTGGAGACTGGGGTGTAGAAGGACCATTACAAAGAGAAGAGTTTGGAGACTGCTGTACAAAAGGACTGTTACAGGGAGCAGAGGTTGGAGACTGGGGTTCTAAAAGATCATTGCAGAGAGCAGATGTTGTAGACTCTTGTAACGAAGTATCTTACAGAGAGCATAGGTTGGAGACTGAGCTGCATAAGTACTGTTACAGAGACCACTGGTTGAAGACTGGGGTGCAGAATGATCGTTGTAGAGAGCAGAGGTTTGAGACTGAGGTGCAGAATGATCGTTGAGGAGAGCAGAGGTTGGAGACTATTGTGGAGAACGATACTTACAGAGAGCAGATTTTTGAGACTGGGCTGCAGAAGGACAGTTAAAGAGAGCACAGGTTGGAGACTAAGGTGCAGAAAAAAGTTGCAGAGAGTAGAGGTTAAAGACTAGGTTCAGAAGGACTGTTACAGAGAGCAGAGGTTGTAGACTGAGGTGCAAAAGGACTGTTACAGAGAGAAGAGGTTGGAGACTGGGAGACAGAAGAACTGATACAGAGAGCAGACTTTGGAGACTGTGGTGCAGAAGGACTGTTGCAGATAACAGAGTTTGTAGACTGGGGTGCCGAAGGACCGATGCAGAGAGCTGAAGTTTGAGATTTAGGTGCCTAAGATTGTTACAGACAGCAGAGGTTGGATACTGGGGTGCATATAGACTGTGACAGAGAGCAGAGGTTGGATACTGAGGTGAAGAAGGACTGTTACAGAGACCAGAGTTTGGAAATTGAGTTGCAGGAAGATTTATACAGAGAGTAGAGGTTAGAGACTGAGGTGCAGAAGGACTGTTACAGAGAGCAGAGTTTGAAGACTGGGGTGCAGAAGTATCGTTTCAGAGAGCAGAGTTTGGAGACTGAGGTGCAGAATGATCTTACAAAAGAGCAGAGGTTGGATACTGGGGTGCAGAAGGACAGTTACAGAGAGCATAGGTTGGATACTGGGGTGCAGAAGAAATGTTGCAGGGAGCATAGATTTGAGACTGGGGTGCAGAAGGACTGTTACAGAGAGCAGAGGTTGGATACTGAGGTGCAGAAGGACTGTTATAGAGAGCAGAGGTTGGATTCTGGGTTGCAGAACGACTGATACCTAAAGCAGAGTTTGGAGACTGGGGTGCGGAAGGACCATTACAGAGAGCAGAGTTTAGAGACTGAAGTATAGAAGGACTGTTACATAGAGCAAGAGGTTGGAGACTGGGTGCAGAAGGACTGTTGCAGAGAACAGAGGTTGGAGACTGGGGTGCAGAAGAACCATTGCAGAGAGCAGAGTTTTGAGACTGAGGTGCAGAAGGATTTTTACAGAGAGCAGAGGTTTGATACTGGGGTGCAAAAGGACTGTTACAGAGAGAAGAGTTTGGAGACTGGGGTGAAGAAGGCCTGTTATAGATAGCAGAGGTTGGAGACTGGGGTGCTGAAGGCCTGTTACAGAGAGCAGAGGTTGGAGACTGGGGTGCAGAAGGACTGTTACAGATAACACAGTTTGAAGACTGGTGTGCAGAAAGATATTAGAGAGAGCAGAGTTTGGAGACTGAGGTGCAGAAGGACTGTTACAGAGAGCAGAGTTTGGAGACTTGGTTGCAGAATGATTGTTGCAGAGAGCAGAGTTTTCAGACTAAGGTGCAGAAGGACTGTTGCAGAGAGCAGATGTTCGAGAGTGGGGTGCAGAAGGACTCTTTCAGAGAGCAGAACTTGGAGACAGGGGTGCAGAAAGATTCTTTCAGGGAGCAGAGGTTGGAGACTGGGGTGCAGAAGGCCTGTTACAGATATCACAGTTTGGAGACTGGTGTGCAGACGGATATTATAGAGAGCAGAGTTTGGAGACTGAGGTGCAGAAGGACTGTTACAGAGAGCAGAGGTTGGAGACTGTTTTGCAGAATGATTGTTGCTGAGAGCAGAGTTTGGAGACTGAGGTGCAAAAGGACTGTTGCAGAGAGCAGAGGTTCGAGAGTTGGGTGCAGAAAGAGTGCTCCAGAGAGAAGAACTTGGAGACTGGGATGGAGAAGGATTGTGGCAGGCAGCAGAGGTTGTAGACTTGGGTGCAGAAGGACTGTTATAGAGCAGAGATTTTAGACTGGGGTGCAGAAGGCCTGGTTCAGAGAGCAGATCTTTGACACTGTTGTGCAGAATGATTGCTGATAGATGGTGAGCCTCCTTATGGACACCTTCTTTTCCGCACAGTCCATCAGGCCCTCTCGCCTCACCCTGCTCTATTTTGGCTTTATGAGCACCTGTGACTTCCACAGTAACTCTAAGCCATGACGCCCAGGCCTATCTTTTGGAAACCTGTCCCATTGCCTCCTGGAATCCCCTTGGGGAGACCCAGAAGTTACCCAGACTCCAGGCCCAACCTCCTTTCAACCTTTTCCCTCTCCCCAGACAGGCTTCTTCTCATTTTTTTTATGTTTTAATGAGTGATCCCACTGCCACTCAGCTACCCCACAGACCAGGTGCCCTCTTGTGTCCTCGTCACCAGGATTTTACAGTGCTCCACCCAGGGCTCCTCTTCAGAGCTTTTCCCCAAAGTCCAAATGTCACATCTTCAGTTACCAGATATTTCCTTTTAATCTTGTTTTGGCACCCGATTAATCTCCCAGACGACATGAAGGTATTCTAACCAAAGCTCATAGACTGTAGAGATTATTATGGCTTAGAAATAAGGTATCCCTCCCACCAAAAGCTCAGGGTCAGCCACAGTAGCAGTGTTCAGAGGTGAAATGATTAGACTGTGAGACTTGTGACCTAATCTGTGGATCCATCTATTTTGTGGGTTAATTATCTGAAAGGCCCACTGTACTGAGAAAAGTTTGGGCAGGTGTAGTGTGGCCGGGGACATGCCCTGGGGAATAACATCTAGTCCCCTGCGAACTGTCTCCTTTTGTCCCCTCCCCCGCCCAACCTTCTTGCTGCCATGAGCTAGGGACGCTTCCCCCCTTTTTTCCTTTCACCTCGGTGTCCCACCTCATCTCAGGCCAGCAGCAATGGGTCAGCTGGCCCCAGACAAAACCTCCAAGCCAAGAGGCCAGAGTGCATCTGCCCCTCTGGGTTTTTCTGGTCAGGCCTGTGGTAACTGTGGCAACCGTGGACTGACCCAGGGAGTAGGTGTTATAAGTGGATTGGACCCACAACCGTTTCCTAAATCCACAGATTCTGTCATTTTCAGAGATCAAGCCATTTCCTTCTGATGTCCTGTTTCCAGCCTGCCCTCACCTAGAATGCGGTCTACTAGTGATTATTGAGATTCTCCAGCCGTCCAGGTCCTGCCCGTTTGCACACCCAGCTAGCTCCGAGGCAGCCAGAACCATGGGACCTCCCTGCTGCCCACTGAGGAGAGAAGAGAGATTTTCTGAGGACCCTGTTAGAAGTCCACTCTTATTTTATTTAAAGACCACACTCAGAGGGCATGTTTTCAGGCAGTCCTTCACATGCGTCTTTGAGAAATCAGACTCACAATGATTTTTGTGATTCTCTCCCAGGCTCCAATAACCTCCGCTCTACTCCCTGCTTCTCTGAGATCAACTTTTTAGCTTCCACAAAGAAGTGAAAAACTGCTATTTCTCTTTATGTGTCTGGCTTATTTCACTTAATATAATGTGTCCCATGAGCTAGTTTTAAATAGAAACTGCACAACAAATTCTTTTATGTCAGATTTAAATTTTATTCTGAAGAGATAATTCGAAACGGTCTATATGTTTATGTAGGAAAATGTTCATTTAAATATATATAGGACTTGATATTATCTGAATGTTTATCCAAAGGGGAGAGATTAAGTTTATTTAAGAGAGATGTAAGTTTATTGATCATCTCAATAGATGCAGAAAAAGCATTTAACAAAATATAGCACCCCTACCTGTCAAATGAGTAGAAACACTAGGGACAGAAAAAACTTTGTAAAAGCATTGTAAAAGCTATCTATGCTTAACCCAAGGCAGCATCATTCTAAGTGGAGAAAGGTTGAAAGCATTCACTCGAAAAACTGGAAGCAGACAGGGTGCCCCCTTTTTCAATACTTCTATTCAACTTCATCCTTGAAATTGCCAGAGCCATTGGACAAAAGAAAGAAATTAAAGGTATACAAATAGGTCAAGAAGAATTCAAATCTCACTCTTTGCTGATAGGATCATGTCATCTTCTTAAATTAGAGCATAATAGTTATACATAGAAGTTGGGTTGATTAGAAAAAGATCCTACGTGCATGGAATCTGATTTAGTCCATTCAGTCCCAACCCCCCATCTCCCTCTCCTTCCCGCTCCCATTCTCCTTTCTCTACTGATCTTTCTTTGGGTCATTTATCTGTTAATTTCTGACTGGTGCTTACTACATATACATACAGGTGAAGTCCCCTGTGGTAGACTTCCATGTGCACATAACATGATCTGCGTAAAGACCTTTCACATTTCCTCCCTTCACAAACCTCTACGCCCTCTCATTCTCCTTCTACTCCACTGACTTTCCCTGTATACTTAAGATAGGCAGTCCAACCCCACTTCATCAACTTATTTCCTCTCTTTTCCTCTGGCTCTGATAATTTCAGCATTGTACAGGAATTGTTAACTTCTGCCTTTCCGAAAACAGAGATCAAGATTGATGTAAAATGAGAAAAACTCTACATTGAAAAACACTGAAGGCAACACCGACTGCTTTTGCAGATGATGACTCTGCTTGTAAATTTTTTTCTTAACATGTGCAATGAAAATGAACTTCTCCAAAAATCCTATGTTTACATAAAAAAAAAACAGAGGACAGAGATTACTGAGACAGTGAGAAATGACTTCACACCATGATTAGTTCGAATGGCTTTCTGTTGGCTTCTAGCAATTCTCTGGTTACTCCAATCCACCATCACCCCTGCAAATGTGTTGCGGCTCCATGGGTATGATTCCCTGAGACCAGTCCCACAGGTTATCAGTCTCCAGGCTGCTTTTCATTCGATATTATTTGCCATGTTGCTGCAGATTAACAAGCCTGTTTGGGGTGCTCTCAGTCCATTCTCATCATGGTCTATTTTTATCTGTTTTGTAGCTATGACACCATTGGAAATGAGCAATCAATGATTTGTCACTGAATTCATCTTCTTGAAATTTTCCAACCACTCCAACCTACAGGGATGGTTCTTCTGCTCTTTCTGGTCATTTACCTGACCACTCTCCTAAGGAACATGCTCATAATAGTGGCCACCAGGGTCAATCCTACTCTCCACACTCCAATGTACTTTTTCCTCAGCAATTTGAGTTTTTTGGACATCTGCTACAAATCCACCACCCTCCCAGTACTGCTGGTGAACTTCTTCTGGGAGAAGAAGGCCATTTCTTATGAGGGCTGCAATTCCCAGATCTTCTTCTTGGTGACAAGTGCTGGCACAGAAGGCTTCTTACAGGCTGTGTGGCCAGTATGACTGCTGTGTGGCCACATGCCGTCCTCCTCAGTTCTCAGTCATCATGAGTGTGAAGGTCTGTGTTGGCCTTGTGACTGGGTTCTGGCTGTGTGGGCTGGTGAATTTGGTCACACACACGGTGCTGGCCATCACACTCACTCTGTGTGGGCCCCACCAGATCAGCCACTTTCTCTGTGACACCCCATTGCTCCTGAAGCTCTCCTCCTAAGACACCTCTGTCACTGAGTCTGCACTCCACGTTGTCAGTGCCATCATGGGCCTGAGCTCCTGCCTCTTCACTGCAGGCTCCTACGCACTCATCATGGTGGCCATCCTGGGGATTCCCTCTGCCCAGGGCAGGAGGAGGGCTTTCTCCACCTGTGTGTCCCCCTCACTGTTGTGGTGGTCTTCTATGGAACAGCCAACTTTCACTATGACAGGCCCAGAGAAGTCTGGACACGGACACCCTGGTCTCTGGGCTTTTCTGTGTGGTGACCCCTATGTTAAAGCTCATCATTCACAGCCTGAGAAGCAACGAGTTCCAGAGTGCCCTGAGGAAGCTGGCTGGGAGACAGACAGTATAGTGAGTTTAGAACTAGATGATGGTTTTATTCTAGGAAATGTCTTAGTTGTAGAAATATGTGAACTCTTCAGCAGCAATTACAAGAGCGCTCTCTCTATACACAGTGTCTCATGACCACTGTGGTGCCCCTCCAACCAGGGAAAGCACACTGTGCTAAGTATGTGACACATTGTGACCTCACCTGGGTTCTCTAATCCACAGGTATTTCAGAATATTTTTATTATTTTTCTCTTCCCAAAAACCTTATACCCAAAGCAGTCAATCTCCTTTCCCCCAATATTGCAGTTCAAGCCAACACTAGTGAATGTGAAGTGCTATGTGCAATGTCACTTTGACTTGCATTTTCCTAATGGATCTTGATTCTAAGTTTTAAATAAACACCATTTCTGTGTTTCTCCTTCACATGTGAAAAGACCCATGTATACACTCGAGTTTCTGTGGATATTTTTAATGAAGAATACCATATACGCCTTTTGGATATGACTCTTTTCACTTAGGATGTTTGCAATTTTCAGTTATATTGTAGCTTGTATTAGTATTTTAGTTTATTCCTCCTTATTGTGACTGATTTCCATCTTATGAAAATGCCACATTTCTTTGTTCATTTCCACTGGAAAGTAATTTTTACTTTGTGTCTGTGTGGGTGTCCTACTGCAGATTGAACCTGGAGCCTCCTGCACACTAAACAATGTTCTAACCACTAAGCCAAAGCCCAACCCTTTAAAAATTTTGTTTTGAGACAGGGTCTTGCAAATTTGCCCAGGTTGTCCCTGAATTTGTGATCCTCTTGCCTCAGCTTCTTGAGTAGCTAGATTACAGACCTGCCTGGTCATTTTCACTTTTTGACTAATATGAATAAGATTCGTATATATAATATGAACATTATATATAATATTAACATTATATAAACATTCATGTACAAATCATTTGTCGAAGTCTGGCTTGGCACAAATCAGGAGCCACTTGTCAAAAAGAAACTAACTTTATTTTTAGAACTACAAAACGCCAAACAAAACAGCTCCAGGAAAAAAAACCTCAGAGCCCAACTGCCCACCACCAGCTTCCACAAGCCTCTCCTCACACCAACCTCCCAACCTCCCACAATCCTCCTGCTCTTGAGGCCGATTGGCTGGGTCACGTGGGCGGAGCTAAAGAAGTCCCCCAGTGAGCAGCTCCGTGGAGGAGCCAATCAGCTAGATGTTGCTGGGGTCTCTGTGAGCCAATCATCAGCTGGCAGTCTGAAGGGCAGGGAAACAGCCCAATGAACATCACCGCAGAGGAGCCAATCAGCAAGATGTTGCTTGGGCCACTGTGAGCCATTCATCATCTGGCAGTCTGAAGCTTGCTGGCAGCTGGAAGTTTGCTGGGGCCCCTTTGGCTGTGGCTCTCAACAATCATTGGTGGATAACTTTTTTATTTATCTTAAGTTTGTAAGTAGGAGTGGAAGAGGTGGATCGTTAACTCCATATTTAACTTTCTGAAGAGGTTCCAGATCATTTTCAGACCAGTGGAACCAGCTTACCTTATTATTAAGAGTGGTGAATAAAGCTTCTGATTTCCTCACTCCCTTAACAACACATCATTATCATTCCTTTTATTGTGAAGGCCCTGGAATGTGTGAAGTGCTTTCTCAAATGTGCTTTAGCTTTGCCTTGCCCTGATGGCTAATCATTCTAAGATCTTTTAGGAGTAATGTTAATGTGTCTCTCCTAAGCATGAGGAAAACCTCATTGTATTATAGGAAATTATAAGTTTTAGAGACTTACCTCTTTATCTAATACTTTTATTTTTATTTTTGTGCAGTAAAATACTACAAGACTTTCAAGCTTGTTGTCTTTTCTCCATCTGTGCCCGAAAGAGCTGTGTGATGAGTCTTTTTTTCCCCTACTTTTAAACTCCATAGCAAACAATTTCTTCACCAGGTCATGAGCATCAGCAGGATCATAAAATTAAGAGGCACAATGTCATAAAGGGTTTGGTAAAGGATCAGCCCTTAGTAGGAGTGGATCAGCTGAAGATAGTGGGGATGCTTTTAATATTGTGGCTTCTGATATCTGTCCATCTGGCAAAGTATGTAACATGAAGGAAAAACTTTATATGCCGTGCGAAATCCATCCCCATAAGTGTACACCCACCCTGACCCCTTCTCTCCCTAGCGGGAAGGGAAGGCAGTCTTGAGGTTTCAGCCACCCACAACTTCTTAGCAGAAATCTCACTCTGAACTTCGCTCACCCACATCCCAGAAGAGAGAGGACGCTGATCTTTTCTCTGCATGCTGGGAACAGGTGATTGCCAAGACATTAATGAATCCAACAGCGAATTAACTGCTCTACATTGTTGCAGTTGAACTCAAGCCGTTGCCCTTGAGTTGTGTTTGCACACTGAGGAGTCCCAGAGCAGCTGCAGAGGAAAGGCTCCATGCATATTTATAACAAGTCAGCCCCAGACCTGTATAAATGTCCATCACAGGAAAATGAATTGTGAGAGATCAGAGGATTTTGACTCCTTCATGAGGCCACAGATATGCGAAAGGCAACTTTCAGAATAACAGGTCCATTTTGTGGTGAATGGAGACCAACAGCCAGTTTTACCATGAGCTTTCTTTGCAGCCCAGGTGCTAGTATGGAGAGCAGCAAGGCCACACCAAAACCAGAAATCTACGCTTCTCTGTGAGAGTTGCTGGTAAGTAGTTTATTTACCATCACAATTTTCAAAAACACTATCCCAGAATCAAGATATACCTAGACCTTAAAAACATATTACACAATATTGTACATATTTTCATTACCATTTTGGTGGCATTTATGTAATGACCTATCATAGCACCTTTTCTATGTGTGTCTAAGTTTCCACAATACTGCTTGTATTTCCAGAGAAGAAATAACTTCAGAGGTTATCACAAAACCTGAAGGATTTAGCATGATGCCTCCAGTACTGGAAAAAAACCCAAAACATAACCAGAAACACTGGAATGCCTAAATTCCTTAAGTGAGATGATGTGTGTGGAAAATTACTTATGATAAACAATAGATAATGCTAAGTGTTAATCCTCTGCTTTTGATGAGCAGGGCAAAAAGGAATAATTTTTAGGAAGAAAGTATAGGGACAGATTCCCATTTTGATACAATATAGCATAATAATAGACCTACCAAAATATCTGTTTAAATAAAAATCATTATTGTAGAAGAAGTTATGTTTAGAAACGTATTCATTCACTAACTAGGGGTTTTCATCTTTATCTTACAACACATGGATGCTTGGGGAGGGGAGTTGCAAGCAATTTATTAACTGTAATAAGTCCCTGAAGCTTGTGAGTAATCTACTTCATACACATCCCCCCTCCTTTAGAAATACTATATTTTGGGGTCACTCATAGGTGACTTCATTCTCGGTCACCTGACTTTGAGATGACTGATTGGGAAAGAAAGATGCAGAGCTGCTTGTTCTGTGGGAACTGAGCCGATGGTCTCCATAAGGGATATGTTTAGGAGACAGGAGACACTGAGTTCCTCAGAAGCCGCTGGGCTATGCTGCCTCACTTATGCCCACAGAGGCTTTATTTTTCTCAGCAAGATATCTGCACCACAACCACTGAACAGAAATTTCCTCTCGCCTCTGTCAAGTCTCTGTTAGATCCTTTAGGTCCCACACAGTACCGTCTTTAAAGAATCTTTTAAAAACTCTGCTCCATGGATGTACTTGACAGACCTTCTTCATTCTTCAACCTTTATTGATTGCACATTTACACAAGGTGTTGCGCTAGTGTTTAGTACACAATTGAGAGGCCCAACTAGGACCTGGAGGTGCACATATTCAAGATAGAATGAGGGGCTTTGACAAGTATTCAGTGCTCCATTCCCAGAGCTGCCCAAGCAAACACTAAGGGAAAATAATGATAATTTGTAGATTACATAGAATTGTTACCAACTTTAGTGCACATATTGAGTTCATCTTCCCATTAGATTGTAACTTGGTTGAAGGACAGTGTCTGAGACCAGCTCCAACAGGGGGTCTCAGGAGCCGAACGGATGGTGAGGAGTCGGCGAAAGAGAGGGTGGAGAAACAACACAGACACCAAAGTGAAGGTGTTGATCCCAATCTTGACTTGTGAAGTTGATCATATATACTTTTCATTTTGGCAGGCTTACAGTACTTTGTGGTTACAAAACAGGAATCATTATTCAAACAAAACAAAATATTACGTAGCTACAATTAGAATAGAAGAATGTATCTTGGCTTATGCATAAGCAAGCATTTGTACTTTCAGTTCGAGTTTTGCTTTGAGCTGTTTCTGCTTAGTTAATTTTTAATAATAGTTACAAATGTCCCAAACTATTGGCCTATACCTTGACTATTTTCTCTTGACTTACTGACTGGAACCGGTGCCATGGTTACGGCAAGTAGTTGATTTGTTATTACTTGTAACCAAACAAAAGTAAGAGCACAAACCATTGTGCACAGAAACAAGAACAAGTTGCCCAGTACTAAGCACTAATCTATCTTCTTGACATTAATTTTCCTTCTCTAGATTTTAATTTAATTTCTCAAAAACTTCCTTGACAGGAATACAGGGAGTTTTTCTTTAGACATTAACAATTTACACTCCACAGCTAAATCATTGCATTTAGAGCAAACAGATCTATGCTTTAGAAGTAGTTGCATTAATTGGGAAAGTCATGATTTTTCCTTTATACTTAATGGTCATATGAGAAATCAAAACTATACTTATTAAAGGAATACAAAAACAAATCAGCCCATTCCCAGAAACATACTGCGCTCCTCCAGAGGATGGACGCCTTGCGCCATCCACCTCAGTAGGGCCTTGCCATTGCCTGAGTCAGGGGAGGAGCGCAGCAGGAAAGGGATCAGATCTTATCCTCTTTGGGTTTCTTAGTAGATCTGGCTTAGGACTAAATTAGACCCTGTATAGGAACAAAATTGGTTTGAATTGAAACTTACCACTACCAAGAAAAGAAATTTTAAAATCCTAAATGGAAATGAAAATTTTTTATTTTGAAGAATTTTATAACTAGAAGGCTCTGACATATCGTAAGAGGTAATAATTTGTCTTCCTTTTCCCCTTTATGCTAGAAGAAGCACAGGTAAAATAAAAAGAACTGAAAGATCTGGCACCGTGGTGTACGCCTGTAACCCAGCAGCTCAGGAGGCTGAGGCAGGAGGATAGTGAGTTCAAACACAGCCTCAGCAAAAACAAGGCACCAAGAAACTCACTGAGACCCTGTCTCTAAATAAAATATATAATAGGGCTGGGGATGTGGCTAAGTGGTCAAGCTCCTGAGTTCAATCTCCGGTAACTGCCCCCCTACACCCCGGCCCCAAAAAAACAGAACTGAAAGAGATGTTAAATGCTGAATTTAGTGCTGAATCTCCAAGACAGGAGGGAGGCTTTTTCCTGGTGAATTTGTTAAGATTTTAAACCTACCAGTTAGGGGTAAGGGCATCCCTGCATGTTAGGTGAAAGAGCCCAGCCTCTCCCAAAGTGTGTCCTTTAGACCAGCGTCACTGGGAACACTTGGAACTCACTGACTGAGGCCAACTGTTCTGCACAATGACCTCTGATCTTTCACTCGGCTCCAATCACCCACACCAAATGGAAGGATATGAGGACAACTCTGGGCCAGGCCAGATAGCTCATAGATTTCACAGTAATAAATTCACATTGCCACAAGCACGTGAAATCATTCAGATATTTTTCTGAATAAATTAACCTTGTACTGTGTGTGTGTGTGTGTGTGTGTGTGTGTGTATGTGTGTGTGTGTGTGTGTGTGTGTGTGTGTTTTAAGCAATTTACTGGGCAACATGAAAATTGGATTTAAACATTTTTATCATTGCTTGTGCTATTGAGATCAAATAGGAATCACTGTTGCCCTGATGTGCATAAGGGTTTTCATGATCACACCATTCTTCCTCGTTTTGGTCATGCCCATTTTTTTTTTTCGTTTGAGGAAATGAATCCCTAAGTTTAGTCAGCAAAATATTTCATTTATTGCCAAAGCAAAAAAAAAAAAAGTTCTTCTTTTAAGACTCTAGACTTATTTATTTTATTTTGTTTATATTTAGATTTTAAAATTAGTTGTGCTTAACTGAAGCACTGACTTTCTATTGAAATTTAAATACTTTAAGCTTCTTAAGGCCCTGAGATTTAGAATTTTAATGAAAGCTGTGTTGGCCTCTTAATCATGTGCAATGAATTATTAGACCCAAAGACAAGAATGTCTGGGCATTGAAGATAATAAGACAGTTTACTAATATATGGTATGATCATCAGGTAACAAAGTATCACTACAAATAATAGTTATTACATGATAAATTTTCTGAGTCAATTTCTTTTTTGTTTCTTAAATAATAACTGTTAATACATATTAAATGTACAAATTAATGTACATTATGCAAATTAAAGGGATTCATTAATGTTTCCCTACTTGCATTTTTATATTGTGCATTAATTTCAATTCTTTTTTCTGTAAAATGGGGATAATAGGTTATCTTATAAGTTGTTGTGTAAACCAAATAAGTTAATGCATGTAAAAGTCTTATAGGCTTTTAATAAGTGTTAGGTATTTTTATCTAATATGTGTCTCTATTCGTTACTCAATTTGAAAAATCGTGATTGGATTCAGGTAAGTAAAAATTCATCTTTTCAAAGAAATTCACTGTGTTTTGATAGAATGGATTATCCGAAATTCAATCTAATTTTTACAGAAAACATGCCACTTTTAAACTACATTATACAAGGTTTTTAAAGTCAGGCATTTATGTGTATTGAAGCAATCTAAGAAGACTCACACTCAAATTATTTTTCTATGATATATGTTCTAGATGATTATGATAATTATGGTTATTATTATTGCAGAGCAGCGGGTTGACAATTAAGTTGATCTAATTCCAATGCTGCATTATATAAATTCTAAAGAGCAAGTACATATTGTGTCATAAAGTGTCATTCATGAGTTATGATTGTTAATATGGATTCTAATGGTGACCATGATTATGATTCAATCTAATGCTCTACATTAATAAAGAGCATAGAAGATAAGTAAAATTGTTTGGATATCATCCTTCACCCTACCTCACACCCGTGACCTAGAAACAATTAGCCAGTAAAACCAAGGAAAAACTTATATGTAGATAAAATTATATAAACATACATTGGGAGATTTTTTAATGCCCTATGAAATTGTCCCTCCTGAACTGACCTTTATATTTAAGACCTTTACAATAGCAGTATGCACAACTTCAGAGATTGTATTTTTAAATCCCTGAACATTTACGTTTAGTTTTCCCTTTTACACATCCACAGACCATATACCAATGTCCCATAGTAAAATCTGCTGGAACTGCCTTCTATGTGGAATTTTATTTTTTTTTTGGAAAACATCTAGATATCTACCTATAAAAGAGATTGTCATATTGATCTTTTTGATATGGGGAGTTAAAAGAAAGTACATGTCATTGATTTCTAAATGACTTGAAGTTCATCCAGGTAGTTGATAGAGAAAACAGAGAACGTAAGAAATGTCAAGTACATGTACCTTCCAGCTCCATTTCAAAGTTGATTTATTGTAAATCAATGCTAATAAGGTAACCTGTTGTTTAGGGAAATTATTTAGAGAAAGTGATACCTACAACTGAACTAGATAGTGTGGTGTTTTTAGTCATTTTTGGATAAACTTTTACTACAATTTTCGTGAACACCAAGTATCACAAGAATTTCTACTTTTTCTATTTCCTTCTCTACTTTCTCTATTCTCCTGGGAGATTTCATATTCACCCTTTGCTGTAACATTTGCCTTCAAGACAATGACTCCCAAATCGACACCTGCAGTTCTAGGCTGTCTGTGAAGGGCATTTCCACGTGATTATCCCACAGATAACTCACAATTCAACATTACTCAAATCAAATCCACCAAAGCCTCCTCTAATCTGCTATTCCTCACATAATCCTGTTTTCCTGAGTGATCCCACCAGCTAGCCAGCCTGCCCAGACTGATTTGTTGTCTTTACCGTGTCCTCTTCAACTAGGACTTTAAAGTTCACCATATCCTTCTCCATGAGGGCTTCAGAGATTTTCTTCCACCGTCAACATAGCACGTCTTCAGATACAGACCACTTCATTTTGATCTTGTTTTAGCACTCAGATTACTCTTTTGAACTAAACAGGTGTGTCTAAAATATGGGGAACCAGGTTTCACAGTTATCGACCCCTGCTCCTTGGACTCACACACACAATTCCATGAGTGGGTCTATCTGCGTGTTCTAGACCTAGAGATCTGATGATTATCTAAAACCAAGTTATTCTCCCTCCAGATGTCCCTGTTTTCAGTCTGCACTCACCTGAAAGAGATTTATGGTCCCCTATTGTTAATACTCTGCAATCATTGTTGTCCATGCTCATACCCAAACCTGGCTTCCAGAGACACACCTGGGCTCTCTGGTGGCCCATGGCATGGTGGGGGGTGGGACGTTTACCGAGGTTTCTATTGCCAAGTACCTTGCTTAGAAATCAGGCCTGACACAGCTTCACAGAGCCTAGTCCCAGCCACATAGGCTGATGCCCTGCCACCTCTCCTAAAGTAGCAAACTCCTCAGATTGACCCAGGGCTTGGCAGCATCCACTGGTACTATCCCACCAGCTCCTTGAAGCCTAGCTGGAGTCTCCATAGAAACAGGGTACATCTCTATGGAAATGGGCTCCCTTCTCCCGCCCCAGTGTGATGCATCTCTCAGAGAAGTTCAATAGTGAGGGTCTTTTTATTTATAGCAATTAGGATAACCAAGTGTTCTGAGCTTGCTGAGCCTTAGATGGCAGATTCCTGCTATATTCTTTGAGATTTCTGCCATCAATGTTGCCTGAGATGCCAACTTGCCATCCCACTAACTATAAGACAGTGTTCTCAATCCCACAACCAATAACACACACACACACACACACACACACACATGCACACGCTCTTCCATCATGGTGAGCAAGGCTTTGCATTTGTGATACAGACAGAATGCACCCACCAATCACATTCACTGCTTCAAAAAGATCGTGATCAGGAAACAACTGATGTCACTTGTAAAATGTGATATGTCCTGGACTATAACTGTGGTAAAAAAGAAGTAGATAAATGCAAAAATTGGGAGAAAATACTTAACCTCTTAGAGACCTAAAAAAATATTTAGATGTGGTTCCAACCAATCCTGAGTTAAAAATCATCTTGAAAAAATGCTTTCACTTCTATTTATCAATTTACTTACTTACTTACTGCAGTACTGGGGTTTGAACCCAGTGGCACTCTACCATGAAGCTATATCTCCAGCCCTTTCAATTATTTGGGGCGGGGGGCCTTGCAGAGTTTCAAATTTATGATCCTCCTGCTTTAGTCTCCCAAGTACCTGGGATTACAGGCAGGTACCACTCTTCCCCATAAATTACTTATTTTTAAAATAAGGCTATTTTTAAAAATTGAACTATAATTTGTACTCAAAGAATGCACAGATCTAAAGTGTACAGGTTTATAATATTTTACATATATATGAACTACCAAAAATCAGGATATAAAACATTTCCATCACTTTAGAAAATTCCTTCATGCTTCAACTGATATCACCCCTGAGCTCCAAAAAAAAAAAAAAAAGACCACCATTATTACTTGACCATTATAGCTGTTTTGCTAATTTTTGAACTTTATTTAAAGGAAACATACAGTATATATTTTGTATCTGGCTTCTTTCACCCAGAAAAATTTTTTTAGATTTGTCAATGTTATTAATGTTCCAGTATTTGTGTTTCTAAAGTAACTGAATTATTCAACAGATTATTCAACAGATAGATTTCAATCCACATCTATCTGGACCAAGAGCCTACTGTTTTACTATGATATTTTTCATTTAAGATTGAAAAAGGAACAGAAATTTTAGTTGAAAATAATGGATCACGGATTAGCATGGGTAACATGATAGAAAATCAGTAATTGTATCAATCATTTTTTTTTTCAGGAAATGTAATGTTTGGTGAGGTAAATCTTATAATATAAAAGAAGAAAAATACCTAAGTATATATCATTTGTCAAAATTTCTTGTATCTTATAAAACTTAAAAAAATAAAAATTTCTCCTGAAAAAAATAGATTAATGTATTTAAAAGCAGGTGACTTATAATTTTACTTTTAAGAAATAATCAGAGGTGATCACAGATACATATGTATGAAAGCTTCTATTCCAATATTTATGATAGTAAATGGAATGGAAGGTTTCTATGTTCAATAAAAAGGAAGATATTAACTTAATTTTATGTTAGGAAATTAAGATTACAAGGCAAACAACTAAATAGAGTACAACAATATTGGGAAATTTTGCTTTGGATATTTTAAAGATAGATAGAGGTAGAATGGGATGAATGCAAACAGAGCTTTGATGTTGTTAACTGTTCTATTCTTCTGAATAACTTTCTGCATTTTCTTCATTTTTCCACAATGAAAATTTATTACTTGAAATAACAGACATACAAAAAAGAATTTATAACAGTGATGTGCAGTGTTAGGAGGGAGATACTGCAGATTCAATGAGACACAGGGGTTGATAGCTGGTTGTGCATTTTGACCAAGTCTCCATTTATTCTTACAAAAGAGCACTCATGCAAAAGTCTGTGAGAAGTTATGCTCTCTCTAAAGTCACTCTTATACGTCTCTTTCCAAAGTCCAGGCATCTCTGTATACAATATTATTTGCCCTGTTGCTGCAGATTAACAAGCCTGTTTGGGGTCCTCTCAGTCCATTCTCCTCATGGTCTCTTTTTCTCTGTTTGTAGCTATCATACCATTGGAAATGAGCAATCAATCATTTTTCACTGAATTCATAATCTTGGGATTTTCCAACCACTCCAACCTACAGGGCTGGTTCTTTCTGCTCTTTCTGGTCATTTACCTGACCACTCTCCTGGGGAACATGCTCATAATAGTGGCCACCAGGGTCAGTCCTGCTCTCCACACTCCAATGTCCTTTTTCCACAGCAATTTGAGCTTCTAGGTCGTCTGCTACACATCCACCACCCTCCCAGTACTGCTGGTGAACTTCTTGTGGGAGAAGAAGGCCATTTCTTATGAGGGCTGCCATTCCCAGATCTACTTCTTGGTGACAAGTGCTGGCACAGAAGGCGTCTTACTGGCTGTGTGGCCAGTATGACTGTTGTGTGGCCACCTGCCGTCCTCCTCAGTACCCATCCATCATGAGTGTGAAGGTCTGTGTTGGCCTGGTGATTTGGTGCTGGCTGGTGAATTTGGTCACACACACGGTGCTGGCCATCACACTCACTCTGTGTGGGCCACAGCAGGTCAGCCACTTTCTCTGTGACACCCCATTGCTCCTGAAGCTCTCCTGCTCAGACACCTCTGTCAACGAGTCTCTGCTCCACCTTGTCAGTGCCACCATGGGCCTGAGCCCCTGCCTCTTAACTGCAGGCTCCTACGCACTCATCATGGCAGCCATCTTGGGGATTCCCTCTGCCTAGGGCAGGAGGAAGGCCTTCTCCACCTTTGCGTCTCCCCTCACTGTCGTGATGGTCTTCTATGGAACAGCAAACTTCCACTATGACATGCCCAGAGAAGGCTGGACATGGACACCCTGGTCTCTGTGCTCTTCTGTGTGGTGAGCCCCCTGTTGAGCCCCGTCATTCACAGCCTGAGAAGCAACGAGGTCCAGAGTGCCCTGAGGAAGCTGGCTGGAGGGTGTGCATCCCTTTGCACGATCAAAGTCTAGACCAATCTTCAAACTGTTGTATACAGTCATCTGAAAAAAGATGCCTCCCAGGGACATGTAGGCACCTGGTTAGAGAGTCTGTATCTGGAGCTTCAACTCCAACTCCAGCTTTTAAAATCTCTGAGACTCCTTTCTCTCCTCTCTTTTCACAAACACCCTTTTCCCGCTTTCAGGTTCAAGTGTGTCGGACACCTTGTGTGGGTGTTCAGCACCATCTCTCTCCTTCTGGGTTCTCCCCACACCAGAGGGACAGAAAGTAAGAAAACCTCGTTTCCTTCATCTCTACCTGACCATGGTGGCACTGACCACAATAGTGGTTTAAATCAGAGATGGTTCTAGATAACAGATCTGAGAAGGTAGGTTGGATTTCTGACCTGAGGGTATTGAATATGTTGATGATGTCACAGCCCATGGGAAAGGAGACCTGATAATTCCTGGTGTGCCATGACCCAACAGAGACTTTAAGTTATCGGAGCCTGAAATCAAATGTTTATGGAAAACTGAGCTTTGGAATAACACCATCGACCTTCAGGGTGGGAATGAACATTACAACATGACTACAGACTGCTGTTACTGACTGGAGTGGGAGACTTACAGAAAGTAAATGATAGGTTCAAGCATTATATTCCTCCTTCAAGTCAGTTTCAGATCATCAGAAATATTTTCTCTCTGGAAACTGATAAAGGTTAATATCAGAATAAAACATCCAATTCTCCAAATTTCAGAAGTACAAAGAAAATTATAAATCCACAATTTCTTCAGGTCTCTCTTATGTCAATTAGGACATTAATGGGAGAATGATTGAGACCCTGTTAATTAGAATGGCAAAATACCAGTGGAATTAGGCAAATCTCAGAGCCTTGAACCCTGAAATCTCCATTAACCCTCTTTGCTGTCATAAGCAGCCCCTCCTTTCCCGAGGAGACTAGCTTTCCCTAAATTGAAGAACCTATGATGAGTCTACCTGGGCAGTTGTCTTTTTTTTTAAGAGAGAGTGAGAGAGGAGAGGAGAGGAGAGGAGAGGGGAGAGAGAGAGAGAGAGAGAGAGAGAGAGAGAGAGAGAGAGAATTTTTAATATTCATTTTCTAGTTCTCAGCGGACACAACATCTTTGTTGGTATGTGGTGCTGAGGATGGAACCTGGGCCGTATGCGTGCCAGGCAAGCCTACTACTGCTTGAGCCACATCCCCAGCCCAATTGTCTTTAAGATGCTCATCCATCATCCCACATTGTCACCAGACTCTTAATTGGGGTCTGATCCTAGAACGCCTCAGGTAAGAGAATAAAATATAGCCCAGGAGAGTATAAGGGTCACACCGAAATAAAAGGTAAATATTTTACTTTATTTTGTTAATAGGAGCCTTAAGAATATATAAGAGAATTTGTTTGAGTCTAGAAGACCAAAGAAGTCAGGACATATTGCTGAATCATCTTGACTGCAGTCACAGGGACGTAATCACCAGAAATGTTAGGGCCAAGGATTTTCCTGAGCCACGGGGAGTGGCTATTAGACTCTCTTTGGTTGATGGACTGAAATCTGGACTCAGTGTTTGCTTAAGTTCAATGACCAATATGATCCTGGAATAATGGAGAGGATGGTGATCAGAAATATATAAGGGGTTGGATGGCTTGTTATGTGACCCCTTTCCTGGCCTCACAGCTGGATATGGAGGAGGGCCTGGAGCACCAGACTTCGCCAAGGCCTCATGGACATGCGTTCAGAAGGCAGCACCAGATCCTTGTGAAACCCGCAGCCGCTGTCCTCCGCAGCCTGGGAAGACATTAACAGATGGCATCATTGAAACGGGCTCTCTGATTTCAGTGAGAATAAGGGGACCCTGAAGTAGAAGAGGCCATTTGGTGGAGCAGTGATCAGAACATTTGAATCTGTAGAGATTTTTGACAGTGGTAAATGTTTGTGTTATTTATAGATGGGAAAAATGGGCACCCTCCTAGAATAGTGCCTGTACCATTTAATGTGAAACTCTTCTTTTCACACTTCATTGGTGCATTGTAGTGGTCCAAAATGGTGGGATTTGCTGACACATATTTGAACATGCACACAAAATAACCGTGAAATTTGGCCAATATCATTCCAATATTTCCCTTTTCCTCACCTCCTCCCCTGGTGCCTTGACTCTACTGATCTTCCTTCAACTTTCATGATGAGACTCCCTTCCCAACTTTCCTTTCTTTTCCCCCTTTAGCTTTAACAGAGAAAAAACATATGGTCCTTAACTTACTGAGTTGCTTAATTCCCTTAATGTTCTGAAGATCCATCAATCTTCCAGCATGACGTAATTTCGTTCTTCTTTATGGTTGAATGAAATTTCAGTGTGCATATACCAGAATTTCTTTATCCATTCGTCCACTGATATCACCTCGGCTGGTTCATGGGCATGTATGTGTCATTATAGTATGATGACTTCGATCCGCTGTGATAAATACCAAGCAGAGGTAGAGCTGGGTCGCAGGGTGGTCCATGGCTACTCCTGAGGAGCCTCCATTCCGATTTCCGTGGTGGTTGTGCTGATTTACATGCCCACCAACAAGGTGAGAGTGCTCCTTTCTCTACAATTCTCTCCTTGTCACACTGGTTTCTGTTTGTATTCTTGGTGGTTTCCTTTGTCACTGAAGTGAGATGAAATCTCAGGGTAGTCTTGACTTGCAAGTATTTTCATATATTTTTTGGCCACTCACATATTTTCTTTTAAGACGTGTCTATTTAGTTCATTTAGTTTCCCATTTGGTAATTGGGTTATTTGATAATTGGGTTATTTAATAATTGTGGGTTTGATGTTAAGTCTTTTGAGTTCTTTATTAATATTGTGAATATTCATCCTCTTTTAGACGAGCACCTCATAAAGATTTTCTCCCTTTCCGTAAGTTCTCTCTTCATATTCTAATTGTCTTTTGCTGTGCAGAACCTTCTTAATTTGATGACATCCTATTAGCTAACTTTTGGTATAATCTCCTGAGCTTTGGCATCCTATTGAGAAAGTCATTGCCTCTGCCTGTAGGTTGGAGTATTGACTTTGTTTTTACCTAGAAACTGCATAATTTCTGGTCTAGTGCCTGGGTCTTTAATGCATTTTGAGTTGATTTTTTGCAGGGTAAGCGATAGTTCAGGTCTCATTCTTCTGCATTTGGACAGGGGTGTAGAAGGACTGTTTCAGAGAGTAGATGTTAAAGACTGGGGTGAAGAAGAACTGTTGTAGAGAGGAGAAGTTGGAGACTGAGGTGCAGAAGGACTGTAACAGAAAGCAGAGTTTGGAGACTGGGGTGCACAAGGATCGTTGCAGAGAGCAGAGTTTTCAGACTGAGGTGCAGAAAGACTGTTCCAGAGAGCAGATGTTGGAGACTGGGGTTCAGAATGACTGTTGTAAAAAGCAGAAGTTGGAAACTGAGGTGAAATAGGATTGTTGCAGAGAGCAGAGGTTGGAGACTGTTGTGCAGAAGGACTGTTACAGAGAGCAGAGTTTGGAGACTTGGTTGCAGAATGATCTTACAGAAAGCAGAGTTTGGAGACTGAGGTGCAGAATGACTGTAAAAGAGAGCAGAGTTTGGAGACTGTGGTGCAGAAGTACTGATACAGAAAGCAGAGGTTGGAGACTAGGGTGCAGAAGGACCATTACAGAGTTCAGAAGTTGGAGACTTCCGTAAAGAAGTACTGTTACAGAGAGCAGAGATTGGAAATTGGGGAGCAGTATTACTGTTTCAGGGAACAGAGGTTGAAGTCTTGGTTGCTGCAGGACTGTTGAAGAAAGCAGAGGTTGGAGACTGGGTTGGAGAAGAAATGTTACAGAGAGCAGAGTTTGAAAACTGGAGTGCAGAAGTACCTTACAGAGAACAAAGGTTGGAGACAGGGGTGCAGAAGGAGTGTTAAGGAGAGAAGACTTTGGAGACTGGGGTGCAGAAGGATCATTGCAGAGAGCAGAGGTTGGAGACTGGGGTGCAGAAGGACGGTTGCAGAGAGCAGAGGTTGGATACTGAGGTGCACAAAAACTGTTACAGAGAGCAGAGTTTGAAGAGTGAGGTGCAGAAGGATCATTGAAGACAGCAGAAGTTGGAGACGGAGTTGCAGAAGAATCGTTGCAGAGAGCAGAGGTTGAGACTGGGCTGCAGAAGGGCTGTTACAAAGAGAAAAGGTTAAAGACTGGGGTGCAGAAGGAATGTTTCAGAAAGCAGAGGTTGGAGACTGGGGTGCAGAAGGACTGTTGGAGAGAGCAGAGTTTGGAGACTGAGATGCAGAAGGACTGTTACACAAAGAAGACGTTGAAGATTGGGGTGAAGAATTATGATACAGGAAGCTGAGGTGGGAGCCTGGGGTGCAGAAGGACCCTTAAAGAAAGCATGGGTTGGAGACTGGCGTGCAGAATGACTGTTTCATAGAGCAGAGTTTGGAGACTGAGGTGCAGAATGCCTGCTACAGAGAGCAGAGGTTGGAGACTGGGATGCAGAAGGACTGTTATAGAGAACAGACTTTTGAGGCTGGGTTGCAGAAGGACTGTTTTAGAGAGCAGAGTTTTGAGTCTGTGTTGCAGAAGGATCTTACAGAGAGCAGAGGTTGGTGACTGAGCTGCAGGAAGACTGATACAGAGAGCAGTGGTTGGAGAATGGAATGCAGAAGGATCGTGCAGAGAATAGAGGTTTCAGCCTGAGATGCAGAAGGACTGTTACAGAGAGCAGAATATGGAGACTGAGTTTCAGAATGACGGTTATAGAGAACAGAGGTTGGTGACTGAGGTGCAGAATGACTGTTACAGAAACAAAGGTTGGAAATTGGGGTGCACAGAGATCGTTAAAGAGAGCAGAGGATGGAGACTGCGATATACAAAGACTGTAACAAAGAGCAGAGGTTGGAGAATATGGTGCAGAAGGACGGTTACAGAGAGCAGAGGTTGGAGACTGGGGTGCAGAAGGACTGTTACAAAGAGCAGAGGTTGAAGACTGGGGTGTAGAAGTACTGTTGCAGAGAGCAGAGGTTGGAGACTTGGGTGCAGAAGGACTGTTGCCGAGAGCAGAATTTGGAAACTGAGGTGCAGAAGGACTATTACAGAGAGCATTGTTTGGAGACTGGGGTGCAGAAGGACTGTTGCAGATAGCAGAGGTTGGAAACTGGGGTGAAAAATGACTGTTTCAGGGAGCAGGTGCTGGAGACATGGGTGCAGAAGGACTTTTGCAGAGAGTAAAATTTGGAGACTTAGGTGCAGCAGACTGTTGCAGATAGCAGAGTTTGGAGACTGGGGTGCACAAGGACTGATACAGAAAGCAGAGTTTAGAGACATGGGTGCAGAAGGACCGTTGCAGAGAGCAGAGGTTGGAGACTGCAGTACAGAAGGACTGTTACAGAGAGCAGAGGTTAAAAACTGGAGTGAAGAAGGATTGTTGCAGAGAGCAGAGGTTGCGAAGTGAGGTGCATACGGACTGTTATAGAGAGAAGAGTTTGGAGGCTGTGGTGCAGAAGCACTGATACAGAAGGCAGAGTTTGGAGACTGCGGTGAAGAAGGACCCTTACAGATAACAGTTGTTCAAGACTGTGGTACAGAAGAACTGTTGTTGAGAATAAGGTTGGAGACTGGGGTGCAGAGGGACCATTGCAGAGAGCAGAGGTTGGAGACTGGGGTGCAGAAGGAATGTTACAGAGAGCAAAATTTGGAAACTGGGGTACAGAAAGATCTTCCAGAGAGCAGAGGTTGGAGACTGGGTAGTAGAGAGACTGTTGCAGAGCAGATGTTGGAGACTGGGGTGCAGAAGGATTGTTGCAGAGAGCAGATTATGGAGACTGGGGAATAAAAGGACTGTTCCAGAGAGCAGAGTTTGGAGACTGGGGTGTAGAAGAACTTTTTCAGAAATCAGTTGTTGGAGACTGAGGTGCATAAGGACTTTTTTAGAGAACAGAGTTTGGAAACAGGGGTGCAGAAGGACTGATACAGAGAGCAGAGATTGGAGACTTAGGTGCAGAAGGAATGTTACAGAGAGCAGAGGTTGGAGACTTGTGTACAGAAAAATCTTACACAGAGCAGAGGTTGGAGACTGGGGTGCAGAAGGACTGTTGGAGAGAGAAGTGGTTGGAGACTGGGGTGCACAAGCATCATTACAGAGAGTAGCTGTTGGTGATTGGCGTGAAGAATGCCTCTTGCAGACAGCAGGGGTGGAGTGTTAAAGTGAGCAGAGATTGGTGACTGGGGTGCAGAAGAAGTGTTTAAGTGAGCAGAATTTGCAGACTGACTTTAAAAGGGTCTTACAGAAAGCAGAGGTTGGAGACTGATGTACAGAAGGACTGTTACAGAGAGCAGAGTTTGGAGACTGGGGTGCAGAAAGATTGTTGCAGAGAGCAGAGTTTTCAGAAAGAGGTACAGAAGATCTGTTGAGGAGAGCAGATGTTGGGACTGGGTGCACATGGACTGTTGCAGCGAGCATAGGTTGGAGACAGGGTGCAGATTAATTGTTACAGAGAGCAGAGGTTGGAGAATGGGGTCCAGAAGGACAGATACAGAGAGCAGAGTTTGGAGAATTTGGTGAAGAAAGCCTGTTAAAGAGAGCAGAGCTTTGAGACTGGGGTGCACGGGGACTGTTACAGAGAGCAGAGTTTAATGATTGGGTTGCAGAAGGATCTTTCAGAGAGCAGAGGTTGGACACTGAGGTGCAAACGAACTGTTACAAGATGTAGAGTTTGGAGACTGAGTTGCAGCAGGATCGTAGCAGAGAGCAGAGTTTGAAGACTGGGGTGCAGAAGGACTGTTGCAGAGAGCAGAGGTTTTAGACTGGGGTGTATAAGGACAGTTGCAGTTAGGAAATGTAGGAGATTGGGATCCAGAGGGACCCTTAGAGAGAGCAGTGGTTGGAGACTGCAGTACAGAAGTACTGTTATAGAGAGAAGAGGTTGGAGACTGGGATGGAAAAGAACTGTTGCAGAGAGTAGATGTTGGAGACTATGGTGCAGAAAGACTGATGCAGAGAACAGAAGTTAGAGACTAGGGTGCAGAAGGACCGTTGAAGAGAACAGAGGTTGGAGACTGGGGTGCAGAAGAATCTTACAGTGAGCAGAGGTTGGAGTCTGAGATGCAGGAGGACTGTGATAGGGAGCAGATGTTGAAGACTGGAGTGCAGAAGGATTGTTGCAGAGAGCAGAGGTTGGACACTGGGGTGTAGAAGGACTCTTGCAGAGAGCAGAGGTTGGAGACTGAGGTGCAGAAGGACTGTTACTGAGAGCAGATTTTGGAGACTGTGGTCCAGGAATGATACAGAAAACCGATGTTGGAGACTGGGGTGCAGAATGATTCTTGCAGACAGCAGAGGGTGGAGACTGGGTTGCAGAAAGACTGTTGCATAGAGCAGAGTTTGAAGACTGTGGTTCAGAAGTACTGATACAGAAAGCAGAGTTTTGAGACTGGGGTTCAGAAGGACCATTACAGAGAAGAGAGGTTGGAGACTGCGGTACAAAAGGACTGTTACAGAGAGCAGAGTTTGGAGATTGCGGTGCAGAAAGACTGTTGCAGAGAACACAGGTTGGAGACTGGGGTGCAGAAGGATCGTGGCAGAGAGCAGATTTTTCAGACTGAGGTGCAGAAAGACTAATGTAGAGAGCAGATGTTGGAGACTGGGGTACATAATGACTGTGGCAGAGAGCAGAAGTTGGAGACTTGTGTGCATATAGACTTTTCCTGAGAGTAGATGTTGGAGACTGAGGTGCAGAAAGCCTGTTACATAGAGCAGAGTTTGGAGAAGTGGTGCAGAAGGACTGTTACAGAGAGCAGAGTTTGGAGATTGGTTTGCAAAAGGATCTTACAGAGAGCAGTGTTTGGAGACTGAGATGAAGAATAACTGTCACAAAGAGTTGAGTTTGAAGACTGACCTGCATAAGGACAATTGCAGAGAGCAGAGGTTGAAGACTGAGGTGCAGAAGGACTGCTAAAGAGAGCAGAGGTTGGAGACTGAGGTGTAGAAGGACTGATACAGAATGCAGAGTTTTGAGACTGGGTTGCAGAAGGACCATTATAGAGAGCAGAGGTTGGCGACTGAGGTGCCGATAGAACATTTAAGATAGCCGAGGTTGTAGACTGGGGTGCAGAAGGATCTCACAGAAAGCAGAGGTTGGAGACTGAGATGCAGAAGGACTGTTGTAGAGAGCAGACGTTGGAGACTGAGGTGCAGAAGGATTGTTGCAGAGAGCAGTGGTTGGAGACTGGGTTTCAAAAGGACTGTTGCAGAGAGCAAGGATAGAGACTGAGGTTCAGAAGGACTCTTACAGAGAGCAGAGCTTGTAGACTTGGGTGCAGGACTGATACAGAAAGCAGAGGTTGAAGACTGGGGTGCAGAAGGACCATTACAGAGAGCACAGATTGGAGACTGGGGTACAAAAGGACTTATACAGAGAGCAGAGATTGGAGACTGGGGAGCAGAAGGACTGTTGCAAGAACAGAGGTTTAAGACAGGGTTGCAGAAGGTCCATTGCAGAGAGCAGAGGTTGGAGACTGAGGGGCAGAAGGATTGTAACAGAGAGCAGAGTTTGGAGACTTCGGTGCAGAAGAACTTTTGCAGAGAATAGAGTTTGGAGACTGGGGTACAGAAGCATATTACAGCGAGCAGAGGTTGGAGACTGGGGTGACGAAGGACTTCTGCAGAGAGCAGAATTTGAAAACTGCGGTGCAGAAGGATTGTTAGAGAGCAGAGGTTGGATACTGGGGTGCAGAAAGACTTGTGCATAGAGCAGAAGTTGGAGATTAGGGTGCAGAAGGAACAGTTGCAGAGAGCAGAGGATTGAAACAGAAGTGCAGAAGAAATGATTCAAGAAGCAGAGGTTGAATACTGGGGTACAGGAGGACCATTAGAGAGCGCAGATGTTGGAGTCTTTAGTACAGAAGACTTACAAAGAGCAGAGGTTGGAGACTGGGGGGCAGAAGAACTGTTGCAGAGTAGATGATGGAGACTGGGGTCCAGAAAATCTGTAGCAGAGAGCAGACGTTAGAGACTAAGGTGCAGAAGGACAATTACACAGAGCAGAAGTTGTAGACAGGAGTGCAGAAGGACTGATACAGAAAGCAGAGTTTGGAGATTCGGGTGCAGAAGTATCCGTACAGAGAGCAGAGTTTTGAGAATGCAGTACAGAAGGACTCTTACAGAGAGCAGAGTTTGGAAACTGGGGTGGAGAATGACTGTTGCAGATAGCAGTTGTTGGAGACTGGGATGCAGAAGGAATGTTGCAGAGAGCATAGGATGGAGACTGGGGTGCACAAGGACTGTTGAAGAGAGCAGAGGTTGCAGACTGAGTTGCAGAAGGACTCTTACACACGGAATAGTTTGGAGACTGTGGTGCACAACGACTGATAGAGAAAGCAGAGGTTAGATACTGGGGTGCATATGGACCCTTACTAAGAACAGAGGTTGGAGACTGCGGTACAGAAGGACTGGTACTGAGAGAAAAGGTTGGAGACTAGGGTGCAGAAGAACTGATGTAGAGAACAGAGGTTGGAGACTGGGGTGCAGACGGATCATTGGGACGAGCAGTGTATGGAGACTGGGGTATAGAAGGACTGCTGCAGAGAGTATAGGTTGGAGACTGGAGTGTAGAAGGACTGTTGCAGAGAGCAGACGTTGGAGACTGGGGTGCAGATGGATCGTTTGGGCAAGCAGAATATGGAGACTCGGGTGTAGAAGGACTGTTACAGAGAGCATAGGTTGGAGCCTGGGTTGTCGAAGGACTGTTTCAGAGAGCAGATGTTGGATACTTGGGCGCAGAAGGACTGTTGCAGAGAGCAGAGGTTAAAGACTGTTGTGCAGAAAGACAGTTACAGATAGCAGACCTTGGAGACCTGGGTGCAGATGGACTGATAGAGAGAGCAGAGTTTGGAGACTGCAGTGCAGAAGGCCTGTTACAGAGAGCACAATTTGGAGACTGGGGTAATGAAGGACTGTTACAAAGAGAAGAGTTTGAGGACTGGGTTGCAGAAGGATCTTACAGAGAGCAGATTGGAGACTGACGTGCAGAAGCACTGTTACATAGAGAAGAGGTTGGAGACTGAGGTGCAGAAGGACCATTTCAGAGAGCAGAGGTTGGAGACTGGGTGCAGAAGGATTGTTACAGAGAGCAGAGGTTGGAGACAGGGGTTCAGAAGGACTGATGCAGAGAGCAGAGGTTTTAGACTGGGATGTACAAGGACTGTTGCAGACAGTAGAGTTTGGAGATTGGGGTACAGAAGGACTGTAGCAGAGAGCAGAGGTTGGAGACTAAGGTGCAGAAAGACAGTTACACACAGCAGAGATTAGAGACTCAATTGCAGAAGGACTGACACAGAAAGCAGAGGCTCTAGACTCTGGTGTAGAAGTACCCTTACAGAGGTTGCAGACTGAGTTGCAGAAGGACGGTTACAGAGGGCAGAGTTTGGAGACTGTGGTTCAAAATGACTGATACAGAAAGCAGAGGTTGGATACTGGGGTGAATAAGGACCCTCACAGAGAACAGAGGTTGGAGACTGTGGTACAGAAAGACTTTTACAGAGAGCAGAGGTTGGAGTCTGGGTTGCAGAAGAACCGATGTAGAGAACAGAGTTTGGAGACTGGGGTGCAGAAGGACCATTGGGGCGATCAGAGTATGGAGACTTGGGTGTAGAAGGACTGTTGAAGAGAGCAGTGATTGAAGACTGAGTTACAAAAGGACTGTTACAGAGAGCAGAGTTTTTAGACTGGGGTACAGATGGATTATTGCAGAGAGCAGAGTTTTCAGACTGAGGTACCGAAGAACTGTTGCAGGAAGCAGATGTTGAAGACTGGGGTTCACAAGGACTCTTGCAGCTAGCAGAGGTTTCAAACTTGGATGCAGGAGGCCTGTTACAGAGAGATGAGGTTGGAGACTGGGGTGCAGAAGGTCTGATGTAGAGAACAGTGGTTGGAGACTGGGGTGCAGACGGATCGTTGGGTCGAGCAGTGTATGGAGACTGGGGTATAGAAGGACTGCTGCAGAGAGCAGAGGTTAGAGACTGGAGTGTAGAAGAACTGTTGCTGAGAGAAGACGTTGGAGACTGTGGTGCAGAAAAATCGTTTGGGCAAGCAGAGTATGGAGACTTGGGTGTAGAAGGACTGTTACAGAGAGCATAGGTTGGAGACTGGGTTGTCGAAGGACTGTTTCAGAGAGCAGATGTTGGAGACTTGGGCGAGAAGGACTGTTACATAGAGCAGAGATTGGAGACTGAGGTACAGAAGAACTGTTACAGAGAGTAGAGGTTGGAGACTGGGGTGCAGATGGATTATTGCAGCGAGCAGAGGTTTGAGACTGGGGTGCCGAAAAATCTTTGCAGAGAGAAGAGGTTGGACACTGAGGTGCAGAAGGATCGTTGCGGAGAGCAGAGTTTCGAGACTGGGGTACAGAAGGATCATTACAGAGAGCAGAGTTTGGAGACTGGGATGCAAAAGGAATGTTGCAGAGAGCAGAGGTTGGGGACGTGGGTGCAGAAGGACTGTTGCAGAAAGCAGACGTTGAAGACTGGGGTGCAGAAGGACTGTTGCAGAAAGCAGACGTTAAAGACTGGGGTGCAGAAGGACTGTTGCAGAGAGCAGAGGTTAAAGACTGTTGTGCAGAAAGACAGTTACAGATAGCAGACCTTGGAGACCTGGGTGCAGATGGACTGATAGAGAGAGCAGAGTTTGGAGACTGCAGTGCAGAAATCCTGTTACAGAGAGCACATTTTGGAGACTGGGGTGATGAAGGACTGTTACAGAGAGCAGAGTTTGGGGACTGGGTTGCAGAAGGATCTTACACAGAGCAGAGATTGGAGGCTGAGGTGCAGAAGCACTGTTACATAGAGTAGAGGTTGGAGACTGAGGTGCAGAAAGAGTGTTACAGAGAGCAGAGGTTGGAGACATTGGTTCAGAAGGACTGATGCAGAGAGCAGAGGTTTTAGACTGGGATGTACAAGGACTGTTGCAGACAGTAGAGGTTGGAGATTGGGGTACAGAAGGACTGTAGCAGAGAGCAGAGGTTGGAGACTAAGGTGCAGAAGGACAGTTACACAGAGCAGAGATTAGAGATTGGATTGCAGAAGGACTGACACAGAAAGCAGAGGCTCTAGACTCTGGTGTAGAAGTACCCTTACATAGGTTGCAGACTGAGTTGCAGAAGGACGGTTATAGAGGGCAGAGTTTGGAGACTGTGGTTCAAAACGACTGATACAGAAAGCAGAGGTTGGATACTGGGGTGAATAAGGACCCTTACAGAGAACAGAGGTTGGAGACTGTGGTACAGAAAGACTGTTACAGAGAGCAGAGGTTGGAGTCTGGGTTACAGAAGAACCGATGTAGAGAGCAGAGTTTGGAGACTGGGGTGCAGAAGGACCGTTGGCGTGATCAAAGTATAAAGACTTGGGTGTAGAAGGACTGTTTAAGAGAGCAGTGATTGGAGACTGAGTTACAAAAGGAGAGTAGAGTTTTTAGACTGGGGTACAGATGGATTATTGCAGAGAGCAGAGTTTTCAGACTGAGGTACAGAAGAACTGTTGCAGGAAGCAGATGTTGAAGACTGGGGTTCACAAGGACTATTGCAGCTAGCAGAGGTTTCAGACTTGGATGCAGGAGTCCTGTTACAGAGATCAGAGGTTGGAGACTGGGGTGCAGAAGGACTGATACAGAGAGCAGAGTTTGCAGACTGCGTTTCAGAAGGGTCTTACAGAGAGCAGAATTAGGAGACAGACGTTCAGAAAGACTATTACAGAGAGCAGAGGTTAGAGACTGGGGTGTAGAGTGATTGTTGCAGAGAGCAGATTTTTTAGACTGAGGTACAGAAGAATTGTTGCAGAAAGCAAATGTTGGATACTCGGGTGCAGATGGATCGTTGCTGAAAGCATAGGTTGGATACTGGGTTGCAGATGGACTGATACAGAGAGCTGAGGTTGGAGACTGGGGTGCAGAAGGCCTGTTACAGAGCAGAGTTTGGAGACTGGGGTGCAGAGGTATCTTACAGAGAGCAGAGTTTTGAGACTGAGGTGCCGAAGCACTGTTACAGAGAGTAGAGGTTGGAGACTGAGGTGCAGAAGGACCCTTGCAAAGAGCAGAGGTTGGAGACTGAGGTGCAGAAGGATTGTTACAGAAAGAAGAGGTTGGAGACTGGGGTACAGAAAAACTTTTGCTGAGAGCAGAGGTTTTAGACTGGATTGTAGAAGGACTGTTGCAGAGAGTAGAGGTTGGAGATTGGGGTCCAGAAGGACTGCTACAGAGAGCACAGTTTGTAGACTGGGGTGGAGAAGAACTGTTACAGAGAGCACAGTTTGTAGACTGGGGTGGAGAAGAACTGTTGCAGAGAGCAGATGCTGGATACTGGGTTTTAAACGGAAAGTTGTAGAGAGCAGAGGATGGACACTGGGGTGCATAAGTATTTTTGGGGTGAGCAGAGTATGGAGAATGGGGTGTAGAAGGACTGTTACAGAGAGCAGAATTTGGAGACTAGGGTTTAGAAGGACTTTTTCAGAGAGTAGACCTTGGAGACTTGGGTGAAGAAGTATTGTTGCATAGAGCTGAGGATGGAGACTCAGATGCAGAAGACTGTTACAGAAAGCAGATTTTGAAGACTGGGGTGCAGAAGGAATGTTACAGAGAGCAGACTTTGGAGACTGGTGTGCAGAAAGATCTTTTCAGAGAGCAGAGTTTGGAGACTGGTGTTCAGAAAAATTGTTAGAGAGAGCAGAGGTTGCTGACTGTGGTGCAGAAGGACTTTTACTGAGAGCACAGGTTGGAGACTGAGGTGCAAAGAAACAGTTGCAGAGAGCAAAGTTAGGAGACTGGGGTGCAGAAGGAGTGTTGCAGAGGGCAGATGTTGGAGACTAAATTGCAGAAGGACCATTACAGCGAGCAGAAGTTGGAGACTTGGGTACAGAGGAGTGTTACAGAGAGCAGAGGTTAGAGACAGGTGTGCAGAAAGATCTTACAGGGAGCATAGGTTGAGGAATGGGGTGCAGAAGGACTGTTGCTGATTGCAGAGGTTGGAGACTGGGGTGGAGAAGGATCATTGAAGAGAGAAGAGTTTGGAGACAGGGGGCAAAAGGCCTGTTACATACAGCAGAGGTTGGAGACTGGGGTGAAGAAGGCCTTTTACAGAGAGCAGTTCTTGGAGACTGGGGGGTGCAGAAGGACAGTTACAGAGATCATAGTTTGGAGACTCGGTTGCAAAAGAATCTTACTGAGAGCAGAGGTTGGAGACTGAGGTGCAGAAGGATCGTTGGAGAGAGCAGTGTTTAGAGACTGCAGTGTAGAAGGACTGATACAGAAAGCAGAGGTTTAAGACTGAGGTGCAGAAGGACCCTTACAGAGAACAGAGGTTGGAGACTGAAAGACTCTTACCGAGAGCAGACTTTGGAGACTGGGGTGCAGTATGACTGTTGTAGAGAATAGAGGTTGGAGACTTGTTTACAGAAGGACCATTGCAGAGAGTAGAGGTCGGAGACTGGGTTTCAGAAGGATCATACAGAGAGCAGAGTTTTGAAACTGAGGTGCAGAAGAACTGTGGCAGAAAGAAAAGGTTGGAGATTTGGGCGCTGAAGGACTTTAGAAGACATTAGAGGTTAAAGTATGAGATGCAGAAAGACTATTACAGAGAGATCAGGTTGGAGACTGGGGTGCAGAAAAACTGATACAGAAAGCAGAGTCTGGAGACTGGTGTGCAGAAGGCCCCTTACAGAGAGCAGAGGTTGGAGACTGGGGTGGAGAAGTACTGTTGCAGAGAGCAGAGGATAGAGACTGGGGTGCAGAAGGAATCTTGCAGAGAGCAGAGTTTGAAAACTGGTTGCAGAAGGACTGTTTCAGAGATAAGTGGTTGCAGAGTGAGGTGCAGAATGACGGTTACAGAGAGCAGAGTTTGGAGACTGTGGTGCAGAAGAACTGATATAGAAAATAGAGGTGGGAGACTGGGTTGCAAAAGGACCCTTACAGAGAACAGATGTTGGAGACTGCAGTACAGAAGGACTGTTGTAGAGAACAAGGTTGGAGACTGGGGTTAAAAGGTACCAAAGAAGAGAGCCGAGGTTGGAGACTGGGGTGCAGAAAGAATGTTACAGAGAGGACAGGTTGGAAACTGAGGTGTAGAAGGAGTGTTACAGAGAGCAGAGTTGGAGACTGAGGTGGAGAAGGACTGTTACAGAAATAATAGGTTGGAAATTAAGGTGTAGAAGGACCCTTACAGAGAGCAGAGTTTGGAGACATCCGTACAGAAAGACTGTTACACAGAGCAGATATCGGAGACTGCGGAGCAGCAAGACTGTTGCAGAGGACAGAAGTTGGTGACTGGGATGGAGAAGGAATGTTACAGAGAGCAGAGTTTTGAAACTGGAGTGCAGAAGGATCTTACAGAGAGCAGAGTCTGGAGACTGTTGTGCAGAAGGACTGTTGCAAAGAGCAGAAGTTGGAAACTGGGGTCCAGAAGGATCGTTGCAGAGAGTATATTTTAGAGACTGAGGTGCAGATGGACTGTTACAGAGAGAAGAGTTTGGAGACTGAGGTGCAGAAGGACAGTTACAGAGAGCAGAGTTTGGAGACTGGTATGCAGAAGGACTGTTACAAAGAGCAAATTTTGAAGACTGGGTTGTGGATGGATCTTAGAGAGAGCAGAGGTTGAAGACTAAGGTGCAAGTGGACTGTTACAGAAAGCAGTGGTTGCAGACTGTGGTGCAGAAGGATCGTGGAGAGCAGACGTTTCAGACTGAGGTGCAGAATGACTGTTACAGAAAGCAGAGGTTGTAAATGGGGGTGCAGAAGGACTGTTACAGAGAGTAGAGGTTTGAGACTACGATATAGAAGGACTGTTACAGAGAGAAGAGGTTAAAGACTTGGGTTCAGAAGGACTGTTACAGAAAGCACAGGTTGGAGAGTGAGGTGAAGAAGGATAGACACAGAGAGCAGAGGTTGGAGACTGGGGTTCAGAAGGACTGATACAGAAAGCAGGGGTTGGAGACTGGGGTGCAGAAGGACCTTTACAAAGAGCAGAGTTTGGTGAATGCGGCACAGAAGGACTGTTACAGAGAGCAGATTTTGGAGACTGGGGAGCAGAAAGACTATTGCAGAGGACAGAGTTTGGAGACTGGGGTGCCGCAGGACCCTTGCAGAAAGCCGAGGTTGGCGACTAGGGTGGAGAAGGAATGTTAGAAAGAGCAGAGTTTGGAAACTGGAGTGCAGAAAGATCTTATAGAGAGCAGAGGTTGGAGACTGCGGTGCAGAAGGACTGTTGCAGAGAGCAGACTTTGGAGACTGGGGTCCAGAAAGATCGTTGCAGAGAGCAGAGTTTGCAGACTGGGATGCAGAAGGCTGTTGCAGAGAGCAAAGGTTGGAGACTGAGGTGCAGAATGACTGTTACAGAGAGCAGATGTGGGAGACAGGGGTTCGGATGGATCTTAGAGAGAGCAGAGGTCAAAGACTAAGGTGCAGAAGGATTTTAACAGACAGAAGAGGTAGGAGACTGGGGTGCAGGATGTTCGTTTCAGACAGCAGAGTTTTCAGACTGTGGTGCAGAAGGACTGTTGCAGAGACCAGATGTTGGAGACTGGGGTGTAGAAAGACTGTTGCAGAGAGCAGAGGTTGGAGACTGCGGGTTAAGAATGATCCTTGCAGAGATAAGAGATTGAAGACTGCTGTACAGAAAGAATGTTACAGAGAGCAGAGTTGGGAGACTGGGTTGGCGAAGGATCTCACAGAGAGCAGAAGTTGGAGACTGAAGTGAAGAAGTACTGTTACCGAGAGTATAGGTTGGAGACTGAGGTTCAGAAGGACCGTTGCAGAGAACAGAGTTTGCAGACTCAGGTGAAGAAAGATTTTTACAGAGATCAGAGTTTGGAGACTGGGGTGCTAGAAGGACTGTTGCAGAGAGCGAGGTTGGAGACTGAAGTGCAGAAGGACTGTTTCAGAGAGCAGAGGTTGGAGACTGGGGTGCAGAAGGCCTGTTACAGAAAGAAGAGACTCCAGTATCGGGTGCAGAAAGAACGTTACAGATAGTAGAGGTTGGAGAATACAGTAAAGAAGGACTGTTGCAGAGAGCAGAATTTAGTGACTGGGGTGCAGAAGGACTGTTGCAGAGAGCAGAGGTTGGAGCCTGAGGTGCAGAAGTCCTGTTACATAGAAAAGAGGTTGGAGACTGGGGTGCAGAAGGATCGTTGCAAATAGCATATTTTGGAGACAGGGTTGCAGAAGGATCTTACAGAGTGCAGAAGTTGGAGATTGGGTTGCAGAAGTATTTTACAGAGAGCAGAGTTGGGAGAATGAGGTGCAGAAAGACTGTTACAGGCAGCAGAGGTAGGAGACTGGGGTTCAGAAAGTTCGTTGAAGACAGCTGAGTTTTCAGACTGAGGTGCAGAAGGACTGTTGCAGAGAGCAGTTGTTGGAGACTGGGGTGCAGAAGGACTGTTGCAGAGAGCAGAGGTTGGAGACTGGGTTTAAGAGGGATGATTGCAGAGAGAAGAGGTTGGAGACTGGTGTTCAGCAGGACTGTTACTGAGAGCAGATTTCGGAGACTGGGTTTTAGAAGGATACTACAGAGAGCAGAGGTTGGTGAGTGAAGTGCAGAACGACTGTTGCAGAGAGCAGAGGTTGGAGACTCGGCTGCAGAAGGACTGTTTAAAAGAGCAGTGTTTGGAGACTGGGGTCCAGAAGGACTGTTGCAGAGAGCAGAGGTTGGAGGTTGAGGTACAGAAGTCCTGTTACAGAGAGGAGAGTTTAGAGCCTGTATGCAGAAGGACCGTTGCAGAGAGAAGAGGTTGGATACTGGGGTGAAGATGGATCTTACAGAGAGAAGAATTTGGAGACTGAGGTGCAGAAGGACTGTTGCGGTGATAAGAGGTAGTAGTCTGGGGTGCAGTAGGATCATTGCAGAGAGCAGAGGTTGGAGACTGGGGTTCAGTAGGATCGTTGCACAGTGCATATTTTGGAGACTGGAGTGCAGAAGGCCTGCTACAGAGAGAAAAGATTGGAGACTGGCGTGCAGAATGCCTGTAATAGAATGGAGAGTTTGGAGACTGGGGTGCAGGAGGACTGTTATAGAGAGCAGAGTTTGGAGACTGGGTTGCTGAAAAATCTTACATAGAGCAGAGTTTGGAGACTAGGTGCAGGTGGACTGTTACAGAGAGCAGTGTTTGGAGACTGGGGTGCAGAAGGATCATGCAGAGAGCAGAGGTATCAGACTGAGGTGCAGAAGGACTGTTACAGAGAGCAGAGGTTGGAGACTGAGGTGTAGAAGGATTGTTACAGAGAGCAGAGTTTGGAGACTGAGGTACAGAAGGACTGTTACAGAAAGAAGTGGTTGGAAATTGGGGTGCAGAAGGACCGTAACAGAGACCAGAGTTTGGAGACTGCGGTATAGAAAAACTGTAACAGAGAGCAGAGGTTGCAGACTGAGTTGAAGAATAATAGACACAGAGAGCAGAGGTTTGATACTGGGTTTTAGAAGGATGTACAGAGAGCAGAGGTTAAAGAGTGAAGTGCAGAAGGACTGTTACAGAGAGTAGAGGTTGGAGACTGAGGTGCAGAAGGACCGTTGCAGAGATCAGAGGTTGGAGACTGGGGTGTAGTAGGATCATTGCAGAGAGCAGAGGTTGGAGATTGGGATGCAGAAGGATCATTGCAGAGAGCAGAGTTTGGGAACTGGGGTGAAGAAGGCCTGCTACAGAGAGCAGAGTTTTTAGACTGGCGTGCAGGAAAACAGTTATAGAGAGCAGTGTTTGGAGACTGGGTTGCTGAAGGATCTAAGAGAGAGCAGTGGTTGGAGACTGAGCTGCAGGTGGACTGTTACAGAGAGCAGTGGTTGTATACTGGGGTGCAGAAGAATCGTGGTGAGCATAGGTTTCAGACTGAGGTAAAGGTGGACTTTTACAGAGAGCAGTGGTTGGAGACTGGGGTGAAGAAGGACTGTTACAGAGAGCAGACTTTGGAGACTCAGGTGCAGAAAAACTGTTACAGGAAGCAGAGTTTGGAAATTAAGGTGCAGAAGGACCGTTACAATGAGCAGAGTTTGGAGACTGTGGTATAGGACTGTTACATAGAGCGGAGGTTGGACACTAGGGTGCAGAAGGACTCTTACATAGAGCATAGGTTGGAGACTGAGGTGCAGAAAAATAGATACAGAGAACAGATTTTGGAGACTGGGGTGGAGAAGGAATGTTATAGAGAGCAGAGTTTGGAAACTGGTGTCAGAAGGATCTTACAGACAGCAGAGTGTGGAGACTGTGGTGCAGAAGGACTGTTGCAGAGAGCAGACGTTGCAGACTTGGGTCCAGAAAAATCAATGCAGAGAGCGGAGTTTGGAGACTGGAGTGCAGAAGGAGTGTTGCAGAGAGCAGATGTTGTAGACTTGGGTTCAGAAGGAATGTTGCAGAGAGCAGAATTTAGAGAATGGGGTGCAGAAGGACTATTACAGAGAGCAGAGGATGGAGACTGAGGTGCAGAAAGACAGGTACAATGTGCAGAGTTTAAAGACTGGGTTGCAGAAGGATCTTACAGAGAGCAGAGTTGGGAGACTGAGGTGCTGAAGGACTGTTACAGAGAGCCGAGGTAGGAGAAAGGGGAGCAGAAGGGTCGTTGCAAAAAGCAGAGTTTTAAGACTGAGGTGCAGAAGGACTGTTGCAGAGAGCAGAGCTTGGAGACTCGGCTGCAGAAGGACTGTTTTAGAGAGCAGTGGTTGGAGACTGGGTTGCAGAAGGAATGTTGTAGAGAGGAGAGGTTGGAGACTGAAGTACAGAAGTCCTGTTGCAGAGAGAAGAGGTTGGAGCCTTGGATGCAAAAGGACTGTTGCAGAGAGCAGAGGTTGGATACAGGGGTAAAGATGGATCTTACAGAGAGAGGAATTTGGAGACTGAGGTGCAGAAGGACTGTTGCAGAGATCAGAGTTAGTAGAGTGGGGTGCAGTAGGATCATTGCAGAGAGCAGAGGTTGGAGACTGGGGTGCAAAAGGATCATTGCACAGTGCAGATTTTGGAGACTGGGGTGCAGAAGGCCTGCTACAGGGAGAACAGTTTGGAGACTGGCGTGCAAAAGGCCTGTTATAGAGAGGAGAGGTTGGAGACTTGGGTGCAGAAGGACTGTTATAGAGAGCAGAGTTTGGAGACTTGGATACTGAATAATCTTACATAGAGCAGAGTTTGGAGACTAGGTGCAGGTGGACTGTTACAGAGAGCAGTGTTTGGAGACTGGGGTGGAGAAGGATCGTGCAGAGAGCAGAGGTGTCAGACTGAGGTGCAGAAGGACTGTTACAGAGAGCAGAGGATAGAGACTGAGGTGTAGAAGGACTGTTACAGAGAGCAGAGTTTGGAGACTGAGGTGCAGAAGGACTGTTACAGAAAAAAGTGGTTGGAAATTGGGTTGCAGAAAGACCCTAACAGAGACCAGAGTTTGGAGACTGCGGTATAGAAAAACTGTAACAAAGAGCAGAGGTTTGAGACTGAGGTGCAGAATAATAGATACAGAGAGCAGAGATTTGAGACTGGGTTTTAGAAAGATCTACAGAGAGCAGAGGTTGGAGAGTGAAGTGCAGAAGGACTGTTACAGAGTGGAGAGGTTGGAGACTGGGGTGCCGAAGGACTGTTATAGAGAGAAGAGTTTGGAGACTGAGTTCCAGAAGGATATTAGAGAGAGCAGAGGTTGGAGAATGAGGTACAGGTGGACTGTTAGAGAGAGCAGTGCTCAGAGACTGGGGTGCAGAAGTATCGTGCAGAGAGCAGAGGTGTCAGACTGAGGTGCAGATAGACTGTTACAGAGAGTAGATTTTGGAGACTGAGGTGCATAAGAATAGATACAGAGAGCAGAGTATTGAGACTGGGTTTTAGAAGGATCCTACAGAGAGCAGAGGTTGGAGAGTGAAGTGCAGAATGTCTGTTACAGAGATTAGAGGTTGGAGACTGAGGTGCAGAAGACCGTTGCAGAGAACAGAGTTTGGAGACTGAGGTGCAGAAGGCTTGTAACAGAGAGCAGAGTTTGGAGACTGGGGTGCAGAAGGACTGTTGCAGGGAGCAGAGGTTAGAGAGTTGGGTGCAAAAGTACTGTTTAAGAGAGCAGAGCAGAGGTTGGAGACTGGGGTTTAGAAGGAGTGTTGAAGAGAGCTCATGTTGGAGACTGGGGTGCAAAAAGACTGTTGCAGAGAACAGAGGTTGGAGACTGAGGTGAAGAAAAACTGTTACAGAGTGCAGATGTTTGAGACTGGGATGACGAAGGATCGTTGCATATAGCAGAAGTTGGAGACTGAGGTGCAGAAAGATCGTTGCAGAGAGCAGAGGTTAGAGACTGGGGTGCAAAAGCATCGTTACAGAAAGCAGAGGTTTTAGATTGGGGTGCAGAAGGACTTTTACAGAGAGCACAGGTAGGAGACTGGGGTGCAGAAGGAATGTTGCAGACAGCATAGGTTGGAGACTGGGATACAGGAGGACTTTTGCAGAAAGCAGAGGTTGGAGAGTGAGGTGCAGAAAGACTGTTAAAGAGAGCAGATATTGGAGACTGGGGTGCAGAAGGACTTATAGAGAAAAGAGATGTTGGAGACTGGGGTGCACAAGGACGGATAAAGAGAGCAGAGGTTGAAGACTCCGGTACAGAAGTACTGCTATAAAGAGCAGAGGTTGGACACTGGGATGCAGAACGACTGTTGCAGAGAACAGAATTTGGAGACTGGGGTGCAGAAGGAGTGTTCCAGAGAGCAGAGGTTGGAGACTGGGGTGCACAATCATCGTTGCAGAGAGTAGCTGTTGGAGACTGGGGTGAAGAATTCCTCTTACAGAGAGCAGTGTTTGGTGACGGGTGCAGAAGGCATGTTACAGCAAGCAGGGATTGGAGACTGGGGTGCAGAATGTGTTTCAGTGTGCAGAGTTTGTGGACTAAGTTTAAAAGGGTCTTACAGAAAGCAGAGGTTGGAGACTGATGTACAGAAAAACTGTTACAGAGAGTAGAGTTTGAAGACAGGGGTGCAGAAGGATTGTTGCAGACAGCAGAGTTTTCAGACTGAGGTACAGAAGAACTGTTGCAGAGAGCAGATGTTGGAGACTGGGGTTCACAAGGACTGTGGCAGCGAGCAGAGTTTTGAGACTGGGGTGCCAAAGGATCTTTTCAGAGAGCAGAGGTTGGAGACTGAGGTAAAGAAGGATTGTTGCGGAGACCAGAGGTTCGAGACTGTTGTGCAGAAGGATCATTAAAGAGAGCAGAGTTTGGAGCCTGGGGTGCAGAAGGATTGATACAGAGAGCAGAGATTGGAGACTGGGGTGCAGAATGATTATTGCAGAGAGCCTTGGTTTTAGACTGACGTGTAGAAGGACTGTTGCAGAGAGTAAAGGTAGGAGATTGGGTGCAGAAGGACTGTAGCAGAGAGCAGAGGTTAAAGACTAAGGTGCAGAAAGACAGTTACACAGAACAGAGTTTGGAAACTCGGGTGCAGAAGGACCCTTACAGAGAGCAGTGGTTGGAGACTGCAGTACAGAAGGACTGTTACAGAGAACAGAAGTTGGAGACTGGTGTGGAGAAGAACTGTTGCAGAGATTAGATGTTGAAGACTGTGGCGCAGAAGGACTCATGAAGAGAACAGAGGTTGGAGACTGGGCTTCAGAAGGAACTTTGAAGAGAGCAGAGGTTGGAGACTGGGGTACAGAAGGATCTTACAGTGAGAAGAGGTTGGAGTCTGGAATGCAGAAGGACTGTGGCAGTGAACAGACGTTGGAGACTGGGGTGCAGAAGGATTACTGCAGAGAGAAGAGGTTGGAGACTGGGGTGAAGAAGGACTGTTGCAGAGAGCAGAGTTTGGAGACTGAGTTGCAGAAGGACTGTTACAGAGACCAGATTTTGGAGACTGTGGTGCAGGACTGATACAGAAAACATATGTTGGAGACTGGGGTGCAGAATGATTGTTGCAAACAGCAGAGGTTGGAGACTGGGTTGCAGAAAGACTTTTGCATAGAGCAGAGGTTGGAGACTTAGTTGCAGAGGGACTGTTACAGAGAGCAGAGGTTGGAGACTGTGGTGCAGAAAGACTGATACATTAAGCAGTGTTTGGAGACTGGGGTGCAGAAGGACCATTACAGAGAGGAGAGGTTGGAGACTGCGGTACAGAAGGACTGTAACAGAGAGCAGAGTTTGGAGACTGGGGTGCAGAAGGACTGTTGAAGAGAACAGAGGTTTGAGACTGGTGTGCAGAAGTATCATGGCAGAGAGCAGAGTATTCAGACTGAGGTGCAGAAAGACTATTGTAGAGAGCAGATGTTGGAGACTGGGGTGCATAATGACTGTTGCAGAGAACAGAGGTTGGAGACTTCTGTTCCGATGGACTGTTCCAGAGAGTAGATGTTGGAGACTATGTGCAGAAAGACTGTTAAAGAGAGCAGAGTTTGGAGAAGGGGTGCAGAAAGACTGTTACAGAGAGCAGAGATTGGAGATTGGTTTGCAAAAGGATCTTACAGAGAGTAGAGTATGGTGACTGAGATGCAGAAGGACTGTTACAGAGTGTTGAGTTTGAAAACTGAGGTGCAGAAGGACAATTGCAGATAGCATAGGTTGAAGACTGAGGTGCAGCAGGACTGTTAAAGAGACCAGCGGTTGGAGACTGAGGTGCAGAAGGACTGATACGGAAACCAGGGTTTTGACACTGGGGTGCTGAAGGACCATTACAGAGAGCAGAGGTTGGAGACTGCGGTGCAGAAGAACGGTTACAGAGAAAGAGTTTGGAGACTGGGGTGCAGATGGACTGTTGCAGGGAACAGAGGTTGGCGACTGAGGTGCTGAAGGACCTTTAAAGATAGCAGAGGTTGGAGACTAGGTTGCAGAAGAATCTTACAGAGAGCAGAGGCTGGAGACTGGGGTGCAGAAGGATTGTTGCAGAGAGCAGAGGCTGGAGACTTGGTTGCAGAAGGACTGTTGCAGAGAGGAAAGGATAGAGACTGAGGTGCAGAAGTACTGTTACAGAGAGCAGAGGTTGGAGACTGTGGTGCAGGACTGATACAGAAAGCAGAGGGTGGAGACTGGGGTGCAGAAGGACCGTAACAAAGAGCAGAGATTGGAGCCTGGGGTACAAAAGTACTTTTGCAGAGAGCAGAGATTTGATACTGGGAAGTGGAAGGACTGTTGCAAAACAGAGGTTTAAGACAGGGTTGCAGAAGGACCATTGCAGCGAGCAGAGGTTGGAGACTGAGGTGCTGAAGGATTGTAACAGAGAGTAGGGTTTGGAGACTGGGGTACAGAAGCATATTACAGCGAGCAGAGGTTTGAGACTGTGATGAAGAAGGACTGCTGCAGAGAGCAGAATTTGGAGACTCGGGTGCAGAAGGATTGTTACAGAGAGCAGAGATTGAATACTGGGGTGCAGAAGTACTTTTGCATGGATCCGAAGTTGGAGATTTGGGTGCAGAAGAAACTGTTGCAGAGAGCAGAGTTTGGAGACTGAGGTGAAGAAGGACTGTTACAGAGAGCAAAGGCTGGAGACTGGGGTGTAGAAGGAAAGTTGCAGAAAGTAGATGATGGAGAATGGGTTCCAGAAGCATTTTAGCAGAGAGTAGACGTTGGAGACTAAGGTGCAGAAGGACAGTTACACAGAGCAGAGTTTGGAGACTGGGTTGGAGAAGGACTGATACAGAAAGCAGAGGTTGGAGATTCGGGTGCGGAAGTACATTTACAGAGAGCAGAGTTTGGAGACTTGGATGGAGAATGACTGTTGCAGATTGCAGATGTTGGAGACTGGGGTGCAGAAGGACTGTTGAAGAGACCCGAGGATGGAGACTGGGGTGCAGAAGGACTGTTACAGAGAGCAGAGGTTGAAGACTGAGTTGCAGAAGGACTCTTACAAAGGGCATAGTTTGGAGACTGTGGTGCAAACGACTGATACAGAAAGCAGAGGTTGGAAACTGGGGTGCATAAGGACCCTCACAGAGAACAGAGTTTGGAGACTGTGGTACAGAAGGACTGGTACAGAGAGCAAAGGTTGGAGACTGGGGTGCAGAAGAACTGATGTAGAGAACAGAGTTTGGAGACTGTTTTCCAGAAGGATTGTTTGTTCGAGCAGAGTATGGAGACTGTGGTATAGAAGGACTGTTGCAGAGAGCAGAGTTTGAAGACTGGGTATAGAAGGACTGTTGCAGAGAGCAGACGTTGGAGACAGGTGTGCAGTAGAATCATTTGGGTGAGCAGAGTATGGAGACTTGGGTGTAGAAGGACTGTTGCAGAGAGCAGAGGTTTGAGACTGGGGTGTCTAAGGACTGTTTCACAGAGAAGATGTTGGAGACTTGGGTGCAGAAGGACTGTTGCATAGAGCAGAGATTGGAGACTGAGGTACAGAAGAGCTGTTACAGAGAGTGGAGGTTATAGACTGGGGTGAAGATGGACTATTGCAGAGAGCAGAGTTTTCAGACTGAGGTACAGAAGAACTGTTGCAGAGAGCAGATGTTGGAGACTGGGGTTCACAAGAACTGTTGCAGCAAGCAGAGTTCTGAGACTGGGGTGCCAAAAGATCTTTGCAGAGAGCAGAGGTTGGAGACTGAGGTGCAGAAGGATCGTTCCGGAGAGCAGAGGTTTTAGACTGGGGTGCAGAAGGATCATTACAGAGAGCCGAGTTTGGAGCCTGGGGTGCAGAAGGACTGTTACAGAGAGCAGAGGTTGGAGACTGAGATGCAGATGGACTGATAGAGAAAGCAGATGTTGGAGACTGGGGTGCAGAAAGACTGTTGCAGAAAGCAGAGGTTGGAGACTGAGATGCAGATGGACTGATAGAGAAAGCAGATGTTGGAGACTGGGGTGCAGAATGACTATTGCAGAGTGCAGATGTTGAAGACTGGGGTGCAAAAGAACTGTTGCAGAGAACAGAAAATGGAGACTGGGGTGCAGAAGGACTGTTGAAGAGAGCAGAGGTTGCAGACTGAGTTGCAGAAAGACGGTTACAAAGGGCAGAGTTTAGAGACTGTGGTTCAAACGACTGATACAGAAAGCACAGGTTGGATACTGGGGTGCATAAGGACCCTTACAGAGATCAGAGGTTGGAGACTGTGGTACAGAAGGAGTGTTACAGAGAGCAGAGGTTGGAGTCTGGGTTGCAGAAGAAAAGATATAGAGAACAAATTTTGACGACTGGGGTGCAGAAGTACCTTTCGGGCGATCAGAGTATGGAGACTTGGGTGTAGAAGGACTGTTTCAGAGAGTAGTGATTGGAGACTAAGTTACAGAAGGACTGTTACAGAGAACAAAGTTTTCAGACTGGGGTGCAGATGGATTATTGCAGAGAGCAGAGTTTTCAGACTGAGGTACAGAAGAACTGTTGCAGCAAGCAGATGTTGGAGACTCGGGTTCACAAGGACTGTTGCAGCTAGCAGAGGTTTAGTCTAAGGTGCAGAAGGATAGTTGCAGAGAGCAGAGGTTGGAGACTGGGGTGCAGAAGGACCGTTACAAAGAGCAGAGGTTAAAGACTGGTGTGCAGTAGGAATGTTACAGAGAGCAGACGTTAGAGACTGGGTTTCAGAAGTATCTTACGGAGAAAAGTGTTTGGAGACTGAGGTGCAGAAGGACTTATACAGAGAGCGGAGGTTCGAGACTGAGGTGCAGAAGGATTGTTACAAAGAGCAGAGGTTGGAGACTGGGGTGCAGACGGACTTATACAGAGAGCACATGTTTGATACTCGGGAGCAGAAGAAATGTTGCAGAGAGCAGATTTTGGAGACTGGGGTCCAGAGGACTGCTGCTGAAAGCAGAGTTCAGAGACTAGGGGCAGAAGGACTGCTACAGAGAGCAGAGGTTGGAGACTCGGGTGCAAAAAAAATCGTTGCAGCCAGCAGAGTTTTCAGACTGAGGTACAGAAGAACTGTTGCAGAGAGCAGATGTTGTAGACTGGGTTGCACACGGACTGTTGCAGCGAGCAGAGGTTGGAGACTGGAGAGCAGAAGGATCGTTGCAGAGAGCAGACGTTAGAGACTGGGGTGCAGATGGACTGATACAGAAAGCAGAGGTTAGAGACTGGAGTGCAAAAGGTCTGTGACAGAGAGTAGAATTTGGAGACTGGGGTGATGAAGGACTGTTATAGAGAGCAGAGTTTGGAGACTGGGTTGCAGAAGGATCTTAGAGAGAGCAGAGAATGGAGACTTAGGTGCAGAAACACTGTTACAGAGAGTAGAGGTTGGAGACTGAGGTGCAGAAGGACCGTTGCAGAGAGCAGAGTTTGGAGACTGAGGTGCAGAAGTATTGTTACAGAGAGCAGAGATTTGAGACTGGGGTGCAGAAGGACTGTTGCAGAGAGCAGTGGTTTTAGACTGGGATGTACAAGGACTGTTGCAGAGAGTAGAGGTTGGAGATTGGGGTCCAGAAGGACTGTAGAAGAGAGCAGAGGTTGAAGACTGAGGTGCAGAAGGACAGTAATCAGAGCAGAGGTTGGAGACTGGGATGCAGAAGGACTGACACAGAAAGCAGAGGTTCGAGACTCGGGTGCAGAAGTACCCTTATGGTGAGCAGAGGTTGGAGAATGCAGTACAGAAAGACTGTTACAGAGAGCAAAGTTTGGAGACTGGAGTGGAGAATGACTGTTGCAGAGAGAAGATGTTGGAGACTGTGGTGAAAAAGGACTGTTGCAGAGAGCAGAGGATGGAGACTGGGGTGCAGAAGGACTGTTGCAGAGAGCAGATTTTGCAGACTGAGTCGCAGAACGACTCTTACAGAGGGCAGAGTTTAAAGACTGTGGTTCATAACGACTGATACAAAAAGGAGAGGTTGGATACTGGGGTACATAAGGACTCTTACAGAGAACAGAGGCTAGAGACTGTGGTACAGAAGGACTGTTATAGAGAGCAGAGGTTGGAGTCTGGGGTGCATCAGAACTGATGTAGAGGACAGAGTTTGGAGACTGGGGTGCAGAAGGATCTTTGGGGCCATCAGAGTATGGAGATAGGGTGTATAAGGACTGCTGCAGAGAGCAGTGATGGGAGACTGAGGTACAGAAGGACTGTTACAGAGAGCAGAGGTTGGAGACTGGGGTGCAAATGGATTATTGCAGAGAGCAGAGTTTTCACACTGAGGTACAGTAGAACTGTTGCAGACAGAGGTTAACAAAAACTGTTGCAGCTAGCAGAGTTTTCAGACTGGGGTGCAAAAGGATTGTTGCAGAGAGCAGAGGTTTGAGACTGAGGTATAGAAGGATCGTTGCAGAGAGCAGAGGTTCGAGACTGGGGTGCAGAAGGACTTTTACAGAGAGCACAGGTTGGCACTGGGGTGTAGAAAGAATGTTTCAAGAACACAAGTTGGAGATTTGTTTGCAGAAGGACTTTTGCAGAAAGCAGAGTTTGAAGACTGACTTGCAGAAGGACATTTTCAGAGAGCAGAGGTTAAAGACTGGGGTGCAGAAAGACTGTTACAGAGAGGAGACATTGGAGACTGGGTTTCAGAAGTATCTTACAGAGAAAAGAGTTTGGAGACTGAGGTGCAGAAGGACTGTTTCAGAGAGCGAAGGTTTGAGACTGGGGTGCAGAAGGATCGTTACAGAAAGCAGAGGTTGAAGACTGGGGTGCAGACGGACTTTTACAGAGAGCAAAGGTTTGATACTGGGGTGCAGAAGGAATGTTGCAGAGAGCAAAATTTGGAGACTGAGGTGCAGAAAGACTGTTGCTTAAAGCAGACGTTGGCGTTTGAGGTGCTGTAGGACAGTTACAGAGAGCAGAGTTTGGAGACTGGGGTGCAGAAGGATTATTGCAGAGAGCAGAGTTTTCAGACTGAGGTACAGAAGAAATTTTGCAGAGAGCAGATGTTGTAGACTTGGTTGCACAAGGACTGTTGCAACGAATAGAGTTTGGAGACTTGGGTGCAGAAGGATTGTTGCAGAGAGCAGACGTTAGAGACTGGTGTGCAGATGGACTGATAAAAAGAGCAGAGTGTGGAGACTGGGGTGCAGAAGGCCTGTTACAAGGAGCAGAGTTTGTAGGCTGGGGTGATTAAGGACTGTTACAGAGAGCAGAGTTTGGAGACTGGGTTGCAGAAGGATATTACAGAGAGCAGAGATTGGAGACTGAGGTGAAGACGCACTGTTACAGAGAGTAGAGGTTGGAGACTAAGGTGCAGAAGGACCCTTGCAAAGAGCAGAGGTTGGAGACTGAGGTGCAGAAGGACTGTTACAGAGAGCAGAGGTTTTAGACTGCGATGCAGAAGGACTTTTGCAGAGAGCAGAGGTTGGAAACTGAGGTGCAGAAGGACTGTTATAGAGAGCAGAGGTTGGAGACTGGGGTGCAGAAGGACTGATACAGAAAGCAGATATTGGAGTCTGGGGTACAGAAAGACCGATACAGGGAGCAGAGTTTGGATTCTGCAATACAGGAGAACTATTACAGAGAGCAGAGGTTGGAGACAGGGGTGCAGAATGACTGTAAAAGTGAGCAAATGTTGGTAACTAGGGTGCCGAAGGACTGTTGCAGAGAGCAGAGGTTGGAGACAGCGGTTCAGAAGGATCTTACAGAGAGCAGAATTTGTAGACTGAGGTGCAGAAGGACTGTTCTTGAGATCAGAGGTTTGAGACTGGGGTGCAGTAGGATCATTGCAGAGAGCAGAGTTTAAATACTGGGGTGCAGAAGGATCGTTGCAGAGAGAAGAGTTTGGAGACTGGGGTGCAAAAGGCCTGCTACAGAGAGCAAATTTGTAGACTGGCGTACAGAAACCCTGTTACAGAGAGGAGAGGTTGGAGACTGGGGTGCAGAAGGACAGTTACAGAGAGCAGAGTGTTAACTGGGTTGCTAAAAGATCTTACAGTGATCAGAGGTTGGAGACCAAGGTGAAGGTGGACTGTTACAGAGAGCAGTGGTTGAAAACTGGGGTACAGAAGAATCGTGGAGAGCAGAGGTTTCAGACTGAGGTGCAGAAGTACTGTTACAGTGTGCTGAGATTGAAGATTGAGGTGCAGAAGGACTGATACAGAGAGCAGAGTTTGGAGACTGAGGTGCATAAGGACTGTTACAGAAAGGAGAGGTTGGAAATTGGGGTGTAGATGGACCGTTACAGAAAGCAGATGTTGGAGACTACGGTATAGAAGGAGTGTTCCAGAGAGCAGAGGTGGGAGACTTGGGTGCAGAAGGACTGTTACAGAAAGCACAGGTTGGAGACTGAGGTGAAGAAGGATAGACACAGAGAGCAGAGGTTGGAGACTGGGGTTCAGAAGGACTTATACAGAAAGCAGAGGATGGAGACTGGGGTGCAGAAGAACCGTTACAGAGAGCAGAGTTTGGTGACTGCGGTACAGAAAAATTGTTACAGAGAGCAGATACTGGAGACTGGGGAGCAGAAAGATCGTTGCAGAGAACAGAGTTTGGAGACAGGGGCGCCGCAGGACCATTGCAGAAAGCAGAAGTTGGCGACTGGGTTCTAGAAGGAATGTTAGAGAGCAGAGTTTGGAAACTGTTGTGCAGAAAGTTCTTACAGAGAGCACAGGTTGGAGACTGTGGTGCAGAAGGACTGTTGCAGAGATCAGACGTTGGAGACTGCGGTCCAGAAAGATCATTGCAGAGAGCAGAGTTTGCAGACTTGGGTGCAGAAGGTTGTTGCAGAGAGCAGAGTTTGGAGACTGAGGTGCAAAAAGACTGTTACAGAGAGCAGATGTTGGAGACTGGGTTGCAGAAGAACTGTTGCAGAGAGAAGAGGTTGGAGACTTAGGTGTAGAAGAACTGTTATAGAGAACAGAGGTAAGAGACTGGAGTTGAGATGGATCTTACAGAGAGCAGAGGTTGAAGACTGAGGTGCAGAAGGATTGTAAGAGACACCTGAGGTAGGAGACTGGGGTGCAGGAGATTCTTTGCAGACAGCAGAGTTTTCAGACTGTAATGCATAAGGACTGTTGCAGAGACCAGATGTTGGAGTTGGGGTGTAGAAGGACTGTTGCAGAGAGCATAGATTGGAGACTGAGGTGCAGAAGGACTGTTACAGGAAGCAGAGGTTGGAAATTGAGTTGCAGAAGTACCGTTAAAGAGAGCAGAGTTTGGAGACTGCGGTTTAGTACTGTTACTGAGAGCAGATGTCGGCGACTGGGATGCAGAAGGACTCTTACAGAGAGCACAAGTTGGAGACTGAGGTGCAGAAGGATGGACACAGAGAACAGAGGTTGGATACTGGGATTCAGACAGCCTGATACACAAAGCAGAGTTTGGAGACTGGGGTGTAGAAGAACCAAAACTGAGAGCACTGGTTGGAAACTGCGGTACGGAAGGACTGTTACAGAGAGCAGATCTCAGAGACTGGGGAAAAGAAAGACTGTTGCAGAGTGAAGAGGTTAGAGAATAAGGTGCAGAAGGACTGTTACAGATAGCAGCGTTTGGAGACTGGAGTGCAGAAGGACTCTTACAGAGAGCAGAGTTTGGAGACTGGGGTGCAGAAGGACGGTTACAGAGAGCAGAGGTTGGAGACTGAGGTTCAGATGGATCTTACAGAGAGCAGAGTTTAGAGACTGGGGTGCAAAAGGACTGTTGCAGAGAGCAGAGGTTGGAGACTGAGGTGAAGAAGAATCGTTGCAGAGAGAAGAGGTTGGGGACTGGGGTGCAGAAGGCCTGTTACACAGAGCAGAGTTTGGAGACTGGTTCGCAGAAGTTCTGTTTAAGGGAGCAGAGGTTGGAGACTGTTGTGCAGAAGGACGGTTAAAGAGTGCAGAGTTTAAACACTTGGTTGCAGAAGGATGAAACAGAGAGCAGAGTTGGAAGACTGAGGTGCAGAAGGACTGTTACACAGAGCAGAGGTAGGAGACTGGGGTACAGAAGGGTCGTTGCAGAGAGCAGAGTTTTCAGACTGAGGTGCAGAATGACTGTGGCAGAGAGCAGATGTTGCAGACTGGAGTGCAGAAGGACTTTTGCAGAGAGCAGATATTGGTAACTAGGGTCCAGAAGAACTGTTGTAGAAAGCAGAGGTTGGAGACTGGGGTGCAGAAGGACTGTTGCAGGGAGCAGAGGTTGGAGACTGAGGTGTGGCAATCCTGTTACAGAGAGCAGAGTTTGGAGACTCGGGTTCAGAAGGACAGTTTAGGAGAGCAGAGGTTAAATACAGGGGTGCAGAAGAATCTTACAGAGAGCAGAATTTGGAGACTGAGTTGCAGAAGGACTCTGCAGAGATCAGAGGTTGGAGACTGAGATGTAGAAGGACTTTTACAGAGAGCAGAGTTTGGAGACTGGGGTACAGAAGGACTGATACAGAAAGCAGAGATTGGAGTCTGGGGTGCAGAAAAACCGTTACAGAGAGCAGAGTTTGGATACTGCAGTACCGGAGGACTGTTACAGAGAGCAGAGGTTGAAGACTGGGGTGCAGAAGTACTGTAGCAGAGAGCAGATGTTGGTAACTAGGGTGCAGAAGGACTGTTGCAGAGAGCAGAGTTTAAAGACTGGGGTGCAGAATTACTCTTGAGGAGAGCAGAGGTTGGAGACTGGGGTGCAGAAGGACTGTTATACAGAGCAGAGGTTGGAGACAGGGGTGCAGAATTATCTTAAAGAGAGGAGAATTTGGAGACTGAGGTGCAGAAGGACTTTTGCAGAGATCAGAGGTTGGAGACTGGGGTGCAGTAGGATCATTGCAGAGAGCAGAATTTCGAGACTGGGTTGCAGAAGGATCATTGCAGAGAGCATAGGATGGAAACTGGGGTGCAGAAGGCCTGCTATAGAGAGCAGAGTTTTGAGACTGGCGTGCAGAAGGCCTGTTACAGATAGGAGAGATTGGAGACTGGGGTGCAGAAGACTGTTACAGAGAGCAGATTTGGAGACTGGTTTGCTGAAGGAACTTACAGTGAGCAGATGTTGGAGACCGACGTGCAGAAGGACTGTTGCAGAAAGCAGAGGTTGGAAATTGGGGTGCAGAAGGATCCTTACATAGAGCAGATGTTGGAGACTGTTATATAGAAAGAATGTTACAGAGAGCAGAGTCTGGGTTGCTGAAAGATCTTACATAGAGCAGAGGTTGCAGACTGATGTGTAGCTTGACTGTTACAGAGAGCAGTGGTTGACGACTGGGTGCAAAAGGATCCTGCACAGAGCAGAGGTTTCACAGTGAGGTGCAGAAGGACTGTTACAGAGAATAGAGGTTGGAGACTGAGGTGTAGAAGGAGTGTTACAGAGAGCAGAGCTAGGAGACTCAGGTGCAGAAGGACTGTTACAGGAAGCAGAGATTGAAAATTGGGTTGCAAAAAGACTTTTATAGAGAGCAGAGGTTGGAGACTGCGATATAGGATTGTTATCGAGAGCAGATATTGGAGACTGGGGTGTAGAAGGACTCTTACATAGAGCACAGGTTGGAGACTGAGGTGCAGAAGGATAGATACAGAAACAGAGGTTCGGGACAGGGGTTCAGACATACTGATACAGAAAGCAGAGGTTGGAGACTGGGGTGGAGAAGGACCGTTACGAAGAGCAGAGGTTGGAGACTGCAGTACAGAAGGACTGTTACAGAGAGCAGATCTCGGAGACTGGGGAGCAAAAGGACTGTTGCAGAGGACAGAGGTTGAAGACTGGGTTGGGGAAAGAATGTTACAGAGAGCAGAGTTTGAAAACTGGAGTGCAGAAGGATCTTACAGAGAGCAGAGGTTGAGTACTGTGTTGCAGAAGGACTGTTGCAGAGAGCAGACGTTGGAGACTGGGTTCCAGAAGGATCATTGCAGAGAGCAGAGTTTGGAGACTGGGGTTAAGAAAGGACTGTTACAGAGAGCAGAGTTTGGAGACTGGGGTGCGGAAGTACTGTTGCAGAGAGCAGATGTTGGAGACAGGGGTGGAGAAGATTCATTTCAGAGAGAAGAGGTTGGAGACTGGGATGCAGAACGACCATTACAGAGAGCAGAGGTTGGACACTGAGGTTCAGATGGATCTTACAGAGAGCAGAGTTTGGAGACTGGGGTTCAAATTGACTGTTGAAGAGAGTAGAGCTTGGACACTGGAGTGCAGAAGTACTCTTACAGAGAGCAGAGTTTGGAGACTGGGGTTCAGAAGGATCTTACAGAGAGCACAGGTTTGAGACTGGGGTGCAGACGAAATGTTGCAAGGAGCAGAGGTTTGACCCTGGGGTGCAGAAGGATCGTTGCAGAGAGAAGGGGTTGGAGACTGAAATGCAGAAGGCCTGTTACAGAGAGCAGAGTTTGGAGACTGGGGTGCAGAAGCCCTGTTACAGACAACAGAGTTTGGAGACTGAGGTGCAGAAGAACCATTACAGAGAGCAGAGGTTGGAGATTGCAGTATAGAAGGACTGTTACACAGAGCAGAGTTTGGAGACTGGCGAGCAGAAGGACTTTTGTAGAGAACAGAGGTTGGAGACTGGGCTGCTACAGGATCCTTGCAGATAGAAGAGGTTGGAGACTGGGATGGAGAAGAAATGTTGTAGTGAACAGAGTTTGAAAACTGGTGTGCAGAAAGATCTAAAAGAGAGCAGAGGTTTGAAACTGGGGTACAAAAGGAGTGATGCAGAGAGCAGACTTTGGAGACAGAGGTGCAGAAAGATCATTGCAGAGAGCAGAGCTTAGAGACTGAGGTGCAGAAGATTTTTGCTGAGAGCAGAAGTTGGAGACTGAGGTTCAGAAGGACTGTTTATAGAGAGTAGAGGTTGTAGATATGGGTTCAAAAGGTCTGTTACAGAGAGCAGAGGTTGGAGACTGGGGTGCAGAAGGACTGTTACAGAGAGCAGAGTTTGGAGACAGGGTTACAGAAGGATCTTAAAGAGAGCAGAGTTTGGAGACTGCGGTGCAGCAGGACTTTTACAGAGAGCAGAGTTTAAAGACTGGGGTGCAGAAGGATCATTGCAGAGCACAGAGTTTTCAGACTGAGGTGCAGAAGGACTGTTTCAGAGATCAGTTGTTGGAGTCTCGGGTGCAGAAGGACTGTTGCAGTGAGTAGACGTTGGAGACTGGGTTGAAGAAAGATCGTTGTAGAGAGCAGAGGTTTGAGACTGCGTTGCAGAAGGATTTTTACAGAAAAGAGCTTGGAGACTGGGGTGCAGAAGGCCTGTTACAGAGAGAAGATTATGGAGAAACAGTGCAGAAGGACAGTTTCAGAGGGAAGAGTTTGGAGACTGGGTTGCAGTAAGATCTTACACAGAGCAGAGATTGGAGACTGCGGTGCAGAACGACTGTTACAGAGAGTAGAGGTTGGAGACTGAGGTGCAGAAGGATTGATACAGACTAGCAGATTTAGGAGACTTGGGTGCAGAAAGACTGCTGCAGATAGCAGAGGTTGGAGATTGGTTGTAAAAGGACTGTTGGAGGGAGCAGAGTTTGGAGATTGGGTGCAGAAGGAATGTTGCAGAGAGCAGAGTCTGGAGACTGAGATGCAGAAGGACTGTTAAAGAGAGCACAGGTTGGAGACTGGGGTTCAGAAGGACTGATAGAGAAAGCAGAGGTCAGAGACTGAGGTGCATAAGGAAAATTACAGAGAGCAGAATTTGGAGACCACAGTAGAGGAGGCCTGTTACAGCAGCTGAGGTGGAGACTGGGGTTTAGAAGGACTCTTTCAGAGTGCAGAGGTTGGAGACTGGGGTGCAGAAGAACTGTTGTAGAGAGCATAGGTTGAAGACTGGGGTGCAGAAGAACTGTCGTAAAGAGCAGAGGTTAAAGACTGCGGTGCAGAAGAAATGTTACAGAGAGCAGAGTTTAGATACTGGGGTGCAGAAGTACTGATACAGAGAGCAGAGGTTGGAGACTGGGGTGCAGAAGGACCGTTAGAGAGAGCAGAGTTTGTAGACTGCTGTACAGAAGGACCCTTACAGGGAGCATAAGTTGGAGACTAGGGTACAGAAGGACTATTGCAGAGAGCAGAGGTTGGAGACTGTGGTTCAGAAGGACTGTTGCAGAGAACAGAGGTTAGAGAATGGGGTGTATAAGAAATTTTGCAGAGAGCAGAGGTTTGAGACTGAGGTGCAAAAGGACTGTTACAGAGAGCAGAGTTTTGAGACAGGGGTGCAGAAGAACTGTTATAGAGAGCAGAGTTTTTAGAAAAGGTTGCACAGGGATCTTACAGAGAGCAGAGGTTGGAGACGGGGTTTCAGAAGGATTCTACAAAGAGCAGAGTTTGGACACTGAGGTGCAGAAGGACTGTTGCAGGGAGCAGAGGTTGGAGATTGGGGAGCAGAAATACGTTTGCAGAGAACAGAGGTTGGATTCTGAGGTGCAGAAGAACTTTTACAGAGAGCAGAGGTTGGAGACTGGTTTGCAGAATGAGTGACACATAACGCAGAGTTTGGAGACTCGGGTGTAGAAGGACTGTTACAGAGAGTAGAAGTTGGAGACTGGGGTGCAGGAGGACTGATACAAAAAGCAGAGCTTGATGACTGCGGTGCAGAAGGACTGTTGCAGAGAGCAGAGGTTGGAGACTGAGGTAGGGCACGACAGTTGTAGAGAGAAGATATTAGAGACTGGGGTGCAGAAAGACTGTTACAAAGAGCAGAGATTGTAGACTGGTGTGCAGAAAGACTGTTTCAGAGAGCAGAGGTTAGAGAATGAGGTGCAGAAAAACTGTTACAGAGAGCAGAGTTTAGAGATGGGGTGCAGAAGGACTGATACAGAAAGCAGATTTTGGAGACTGGGGTGCACAAGAACCGTTACAGAGAGCACAGGTTGGAGACTGCAGTACAGAAGGACGGTTACAGAGATAAATGAATGAAGACTGGCGTGGTAAATAACTGTTGCAGAGAGCAGATTTTGGAGACTGGGGTGCAGAAGAACTGTTGCAGCGAGCAGAGGTTTAAGACTGGGGTGAAGCACGACTCTTGCAGAGAGCAGAGATTGCAGAGTGAGGTGCAGAAGCACTGATACAGAGAGCAGAGTTTGGAGACTGTGGTGCAGAAGGACTGATACAGAAAGCAGAGGTTGGAGAATGGGGTGCAGAAGGACCCTTACAGAGAGCAGAGTTTGGAGACTAATGTGCAGAAGGACTGTTACAGAGAGCAGAGGTCGGAGACTGGGGTGGAGAAGGAATGTTGCAGAATGCAGTGTTCAGAGACTGGGGTACAGAAGGACTGTTACAGAGAGCAGAGTTTAAAGACTGGGTTTAAGATGGATTTCACAGAAAGCAGAGTTGGGAGACTGAGGTGCAGAAGGACTGTTACAGAGAGCAGAGTTAGTAGACTGGGGTGCAGAAGTGTCTTTGCAGAGAGTAGAGTTTTCAGACTGAGGTGCAGAAGAACTGTTGCAGAGAGCATATGTTGGAGACTGGGGTGAAGAAGGACTGTTGCAGAGAGCAGATGTTGGTAATTAGGGTGCAGAAAGACCGTTGTAGATAGCAGAGGTTGGAGATTTGGATGCAGAAGGACTGATACAGAGAGCAGAGGTTTGATACTGGGGTGCAGAAGGATCTTACAAAGAGCAGAATTTGGAGACTGAGGTGCAGAAGGACTGTTACTGAAATCAGAGGTAGGAGACTGGGGTGCAGTAGGATCATTGCAGAGAGCAGAGGTTGGAGAGTGGGTTGCAGACGTATTGTTGCAGAGAGCAGATTTTGGAGACTGGGGTGCAGAAGGCCTGCTACAGAGAGAAGAGGTTGGAGACTGGCGTACAGAAGGCCTGTTACAGACAGGAGAGTTTGGAGACTGGGGTGCAGAAGGACTGTTTTAGAGAGAAGAGGTTGGAGACTGGGTTGCTGAAGAATCTTACAGAGAGCAGAGTTTTGAGACTGCATTCCAGAATGACTGTTACAGAGAGCAGTGTTTGGAATCTGGGGTGCAGAAGGATCCTGTAGAGAGCAGAGGTGTCAGACTGAGGTGCAGAAGGACTGTTACAGAAAGAAGAGGTTGGAGACTGAGGTGTAGAAAGACTGTTATAAAGAGCAGAGTTTGGAGAAAGAGGTGCAGAAGGACTCTTACAGAAAGCAGAGGTTGGAAATTGGGGTGTAGAAGGACACTTACTGAGACCAGAGTTTGAAGACTGCGGTATAGAAAAACTGTTACAGAGAGCATAGGTTGCAGACTGAGTTGCAGAAGGATAGATACATAGAGCAGAGGTTTGAGACTCAGGTTCAGAAGGACTGATACAGAAAGCAGAGTTTGAAGACTGGCGTGCAGAAGGCCCGTTACGGAGAATAGAGTTTGGAGTCTGAGGTACAGAAGGACTATTACAAAGAGCAGATGTTTGAGACTGGGGAGCAGTAGGACTGTTGCAGACGACAGAGTTTGGAACCTGGGGGGCTGCAGGACACTT
>NW_027521550.1:0-73016 GCF_052094955.1 Ictidomys tridecemlineatus
GGTTAAACCGTTCGATTGCAGTAACCGTTTTTATTTTGAGGTTTCACTCTGTTTTCTCCTATACGGATACGTGTATTTGGAACTCTAAATCAAACTCGGTTTGTGCTGGCTCTTTGAAACTTGACCCAATAAAGCAGTTTTATGTTCTATCTCTATGGTTTGTTTGCTGTTGATGGAGCCCTAAGAAGAGACTGGCGAGAATCACTTTCATGGAAAGGGGTTGCCAAGCTTCCAAAAAACTATGAGTTGCCTGAAATCTCAGCAACCACTTTTTCACCCAATCTTGAATATACTTTCAGGGAATGATCAGTACACCAATCCCACTTGGCTCACCAAATTTCGTTCTTCTAGGTTAAACCGTTCATTTGCAGTAACCGTTTTCATTTTGAGGTTTAACTCTGTTTTCTCATATAGGGATACATGTATTTGGAACTCTAAATCAAACACGGTCTGTGCTAGCTCTTTGAAACTTGACCCAAAAAAGCAGTTTCAAGTTGTATCTCCATGGTTTGTTTGCTGTTGATGTAGCCCTAAGCAGAGACTGGCGAGAATCACTTTCATGGATAGGGGTTGCCAAGCTTCCAAAAAACTACGAGTTTCCTGAAATCTCAGCAAACACTTTTTCACCCAATCTTGATGATACTTTCAGGGCATGATCAGTACACCAATCCCACTTGGCTCACCAAATTTCATTCTTCTAGGTTAAACCGTTCTTTTGCAGTAACCGTTTTCATTTTGAGGTTTCACTCTGTTTTCTCCTATACGGATACATGTATTTGGAACCCTAAATCAAACACGGTTTGTGCTAGCTCTTTGAAAATTGACCCAATAAAGCAGTTTCAAGTTCTATCTCTATGGTTTGTTTGCTGTTGATGTAGCCCTAAGCAGAGTCTGGCGAGAATCACTTTCATGGAAAGGGTTGCCAAGCTTCCAAAACACGACGAGTTGCCTGAAATTTCAGCAAACACTTTTCACCCAATCTTGATCGTACTTTCAGGGAATGATCAGTACACCAATCCCACTTGGCTCACCAAATTTCGTTCTTCTAGGTTAAACCGTGCGTTTGCAGTAACCGTTTACATTTTGAGGTTTCACTCTGTTTTCTCCTATAAGGATACATGTATTTTTTAACTCTAAATCAAACACGGTTTGTGCTAGCTCTTTGAAACTTGACCCAATAAAGCAGTCTCAAGTTCTATCTCTATCGTTTCTTTGCTGTTGATGTATCCCTAAGCAGAGACTGGCGAGAATCACTTTGATGGAAAGGGGTTGCCAAGCTTCCAAAAAACTTCGAGTTTCCTAAAATCTCAGCAAACACTGTTTTACCCAATCTTGATGATACTTTCATGGAATGATCAGTACACCAATCCCACTTGGCTCACCAAATTTCGTTCTTCTAGGTTAAACCGTTCGTTTGCAGTAACCGTTTTCATTTTGAAGTTTCACTCTGTTTTCTCCTATATGGATACATGTATTTGGAACTCTATATCTAACACGGTTTGTGCTAGCTTTTTGAATCTTCACACAAAAAAGCAGTTTCAAGTTCTCTCTCTATGGTTTGTTTGCTGTTGATGTAGCCCTAAGCAGAGACTGGCAAAAATCACTTTCATGGAAAGGGGTTGCCAAGCTTCCAGAAAACTACGAGTTGCCTGAAATCTCAGCAAACTCTTTTTCACCCAATGTTGATGATACTTTCAGCGAATGATCAGTACACCAATCCCACTTGGCTCACCAAATTTCGTTCTTCTAGTTTAAACCGTTTGTTTGCAGTAACCGTTTTCATTTTGAGGTTTCACTCTGTTTTCTCCTATACGGATACATGTATTTGGAACTCTAAATCAAACACAGTTTGTGCTAGCTCTTTGAAACTTGACCCAATAAAGCAGTTTGAAGTGCTATCTCTATGGTTTGTTTGCTGTTGATGTAGTCCTAAGCAGAGACTGGCGAGAATCACTTTCATGGAAAGGGGTTGCTAAGCTTCCAAAAAACTACGAGTTTCCTGAAATTTCAGCAAACACTTTTTCACCCAATCTTGATGATTCTTTCAGGGAATGATCAGTACACAAATCCCACTTTGCTCACCAAATTTCGTTCTTCTAGGTTAAACCGTTCGTTTGCAGTAACCGTTTTCATTTTGAGATTTCACTCTGTTTTCTCCTATAAGGATACATGTATTTGGAACTTAAAATAAAACACGGTTTGTGCTAGCTGTTTGAAACTTGACACAATAAAGCAGTTTTAAGTTCTATCTCTATGGTTTGTTTGCTGTTGATGTAGCCCTAAGAAGAGACTGGCGAGAATCACTTTCATGGGATAGGGTTGCCAAGCTTCCAGGAAACTACGAGTTGCCTGAAATCTCAGCAAACACTTTTTCACCCAATCTAGATGATACTTTCAGGGAATGATCAGTACACCAATTCCACTTGGCTCACCAAATTTCGTTCTTCTAGGTTAAACTGTTCGTTTGCAGTAACCGTTTTTATTTTGAGGTTTCACTCTGTTTTCTCCTATACGGATACATGTATTTGGAACTCTAAATCAAACACAGTTTGTGCTAGCTGTTTGAAACTTGACACAATAAAGCAGTTTCAAGTTTTATCTCTATGGTTTGTTTGCTGTTCTTTTATCCTTAAGCAGAGACTGGCGAGAATCACTTTCATGGAAAGGGGTTGCCAAGCTTCCAAAAACTACGATTTTCCTGAAATCTCAGCAAACACTTTTTCACCCAAACTTGATGATACTTTCAGGGAATGATCAGTACACAAATCCCACTTGGCTAAACAAATTTCGCTCTTCTAGGTTAAACCGTTCGTTTGCAGTAACCGTTTTCATTTTGAAGTTTCACTCTGTTTTCTCCTATATGGATACATGTATTTGGAACTCTATATCAAACACGGTTTGTGCTAGCTTTTTGAACCTTCACACAAAAAAGCAGTTTCAAGTTCTCTCTCTATGGTTTGTTTGCTGTTGATGTAGCCCTAAGCAGAGACTGGCAAAAATCACTTTCATGGAAAGGGGTTGCCAAGCTTCCAGAAAACTACGAGTTGCCTGAAATCTCAGCAAACTCTTTTTCACCCAATGTTGATGATACTTTCAGCGAATGATCAGTACACCAATCCCACTTGGCTCACCAAATTTCGTTCTTCTAGTTTAAACCGTTTGTTTGCAGTAACCGTTTTCATTTTGAGGTTTCACTCTGTTTTCTCCTATACGGATACATGTATTTGGAACTCTAATTCAAACACGGTTTGTGCTAGCTCTTTGAAACTTGACCCAATAAAGCAGTTTGAAGTTCTATCTCTATGGTTTGTTTGCTGTTGATGTAGTCCTAAGCAGAGACTGGCGAGAATCACTTTCATGGAAAGGGGTTGCTAAGCTTCCAAAAAACGACGAGTTTCCTGAAATTTCAGCAAACACTTTTTCACCCAATCTTGATGATTCTTTCAGGGAATGATCAGTACACCAATCCCACTTGGCTCACCAAATTTCGTTCTTCTAGGTTAAACCGTTCGTTTGCAGTAACCGTTTTCATTTTGAGGTTTCACTCTGTTTTCTCCTATACGGATACATGTATTTGGAACTTAAAATAAAACACGGTTTTTGCTAGCTGTTTGAAACTTGACACAATAAAGCAGATTTATGTTCTATCTCTATGGTTTGTTTGCTGTTGATAGAGCCCTAAGCAGAGACTGGCGAGAATCACTTTCATGGGATAGGGTTGCCAAGCTTCCAGAAAACTACGAGTTGCCTGAAATCTCAGCAACCACTTTTTCATCCAATCTAGATGATACTTTCAGGGAATGATCAGTACACCAATCCCACTTGGGTCACCAAATTTCGTTCTTCTAGGTTAAACTGTTCATTTGTAGTAACCGTTTTCATTTTGAGGTTTCACTCTGTTTTCTCCTATAGGGATACATGTATTTGGATCTCTAAATCAAACACGGTTTGTGCTAGCTCTTTGAAACTTGACCCAATAAAGCAGTTTCAACTTCTATCTCTATGGTTTGTTTGCTGTTGAGGTAGCCCTAAGCAGAGACTGGCGAGAATCACTTTCATGGAATGGGGTTGCCAAGCTTCCAAAAAACTACGAGTTGCCTGAAATTTCAGCAAACACTTTTTCACCCAATCTTGATCATGCTTTCAGGTTATGCTCAGTACACCAATCCCACTTGGCTCACCAAATTTCGTTCTTCTAGGTTAAATCGTTCGTTTGCAGTAACCGTTTACATTTTGAGGTTTCATTCTGTTTTCTCCTATATGGATACATGTATTTTTTAACTCTAAATCAAACACGGTTTGTGCTAGCTCTTTGAAACTTGACCCAATAAAGCAGTTTCAAGTTCTATCTCTATTGTTTCTTTGCTGTTGATGTAGCCCTAAGAAGAGACTGGCGAGAATCACTTTCATGGAAAGGGGTTGCCAAGCTTCCAAAAAACTACGAGTTGCCTGAAATCTCAGCAACCACTTTTTCACCCAATCTTGATGATACTTTCAGGGAATGATCACTACACCAATCCCCCTTGGCTCACCAAATTCCGTTCTTCTAGGTTAAACCGTTCGTTTGCAGTAACCGTTTTCATTTTGAGGTTTCACTCTGTTTTCTCCTATAGGGATACATGTATTTGGAACTTAAAATAAAACATGGTTTGTGCTAGCTGTTTGAAACTTGACACAATAAAGCAGTTTCAAGTTCTATCTCTATGGTTTGTTTGCTGTTGATGTAGCCCTAAGAAGAGAAGGCGAGAATCACTTTCATGGGATAGGGTTGCCAAGCTTCCAAAAACTACGAGTTTCCTGAAATCTCAGCAAACACTTTTTCACCCAATCTAGATGATACTTTCAGGGAATGATCAGTACACCAATTCCACTTGGCACACCAAATTTCGTTCTTCTAGGTTAAACTGTTCGTTTGCAGTAACCGTTTTTATTTTGAGGTTTCACTCTGTTTTCTCCTATACGGATACATGTATTTGGAACTCTAAATAAAACACAGTGTGTGCTAGCTGTTTGAAACTTCACACCATAAAGCAGTTTCAAGTTTTATCTCTATGGTTTGTTTGCTGTTCTTGTATCCTTAAGCAGAAACTGGCGAGAATCACTTTCATGGAAAGGGGTTGCCAAGCTTCCAAAAACTACGAGTTTCCTGAAATCTCAGCAAACACTCTTTCACCCAATCTTGATGATACTTTCAGGGAATGATCAGTACACCAATCCCACTTGGCTCACCAAATTTCGTTCTTCTAGGTTAAACCGTTCGTTTGCAGTAACCGTTTTCATTTTGAGGTTTCACTCTGTTTTCTCCTATAGGGATACATGTATTTGGAACTTTAAATCAAACACGGTTTATGCTAGCTCTTTGAAACTTGACCCAATAAAGCAGTTTCAAGTTGTACCTCCATGGTTTGTTTGCTGTTGATGTAGCCCTAAGCAGAGACTGGCGAGAATCACTTTCATGGAAAGGGGTTGCCAAGCTTCCAAAAAACGACGAGTTGCCTGAAATTTCAGCAAACACTTTTTCACCCAATCTTGATCGTACTTTCAGGGAATGATCAGTACACCAATCCCACTTGGCTCACCAAATTTCGTTCTTCTAGGTTAAACCGTTCGTTTGCAGTAACCGTTTACATTTTGAGGTTTCACTCTGTTTTCTCCTATACGGATACATGTATTTTTTAACTCTAAATCAAACACGGTTTGTGCTAGCTCTTTGAAACTTGACCCAATAAAGCAGTTTCAAGTTCTATCTCTATGGTTTCTTTGCTGTTGATGTATCCCTAAGCAGAGACTGGCGAGAATCACTTTCATGGAAAGGGGTTGCCAAGCTTCCAAAAAACTTCGAGTTGCCTGAAATCTCAGCAAACTCTTTTTCACCCAATGTTGATGATACTTTCAGAGAATGATCAGTACACCAATCCCACTTGGCTCACCAAATTTCGTTCTTCTAGTTTAAACCGTTTGTTTGCAGTAACCGTTTTCATTTTGAGGTTTCACTCTGTTTTCTCCTATACGGATACATGTATTTGGAACTCTAAATCAAGCACGGTTTGTGCTAGCTCTTTGAAACTTGACCCAATAAAGCAGTTTGAAGTTCTATCTCTATGGATTGTTTGCTGTTGATGTAGCCCTAAGCAGAGACTGGCGAGAATCACTTTCATGGGATAGGGTTGCCAAGCTTCCAGAATACTACGAGTTGCCTGAAATCTCAGCAAACACTTTTTCATCCAATCTAGATGATACTTTCAGGGAATGATCAGTACACCAATCCCACTTGGGTCACCAAATTTCGTTCTTCTAGGTTAAACTGTTCATTTGCAGTAACCGTTTTCATTTTGAGGTTTCACTCTGTTTTCTCCTATACGGATACATGTATTTGGAACTCTAAATCAAACACGGTTTGTGCTAGCTCTTTGAAACTTGACCCTACAAAGCAGTTTCAAGTTCTATCTCTATGGTTTGTTTGCTGTTGAGGTAGCCCTAAGCAGAGACTGGCGAGAATCACTTTCATGGAAAGGGGTTGCCAAGCTTCCAAAAAACTACGAGTTTCCTAAAATTTCAGCAAACACTTTTTCACCCAATCTTGATCATGCTTTCAGGTTATGCTCAGTACACCAATCCCACTTGGCTCACCAAATTTCGGTCTTCTAGTTAAACCGTTCGTTTGCAGTAACCGTTTTCATTTTGAGGTTTCATTCTGTTTTCTCCTGTATGGATACATGTATTTGGAACTCTAAATCAAACACTGTTTGTGCTAGCTCTTTGAAACTTGACCCAATAAAGCAGTTTCATGTTCTATCTCTATGGTTTTTTTGCTGTTGATGTAGCCCTAAGAAGAGACTGGCGAGAATCACTTTCATGGAAAGGGGTTGCCAAGCTTCCAAAAAACTACGAGTTGCCTGAAATCTCAGCAACCACTTTTTCACCCAATCTTGATGATACTTTCAGGGAATGATCAGTACACCAATCCCACTAGGCTCACCAAATTCCGTTCTTCTAGGTTAAACCGTTCGTTTGCAGTAACCGTTTTCATTTTGAGGTTTCACTCTGTTTTCTCCTATAGGGATACATGTATTTGGAACTCTAAATCAAACACGGTTTTTGCTAGCTCTTTGAAACTTGACCCAATAAAGCAGTTTCAAGTTCTATCTCTATGGTTATTTTGCTGTTGATGTAGCCCTAGCAGAGACTGGCGAGAATCTCTTTCATGGAAAGGGGTTGCCAAGCTTCCAAAAACTACGAGTTTCCTGAAATCTCAGCAAACACTTTTTCACCCAATCTTGATGATTCTTTCAGGGAATGATCAGTACACCAATCACACTTGGCTCACCAAATTTCGTTCCTGTAGGTTAAACCGTTCGTTTGCAGTAACCGTTTTCATTTTGAGGTTTCACTCTGTTTTCTCCTATACGGATACATGTATTTGGAACTCTAAATCAAACACGGTTTGTGCTAGCTCTTTGAAACTTGACCCAATAAAGCAGTTTTATGTTCTATCTCTATGGTTTGTTTACTGTTGATGGAGCCCTAAGAAGAGACTGGCGAGAATCACTTTCATGGAAAGGGGTTGCCAAACTTCCAAAAAACTATGAGTTGCCTGAAATCTCAGCAACCACTTTTTCACCCAATCTTGATGATACTTTCAGGGAATGATCAGTACACCAATCCCACTTGGCTCACCAAATTTCGTTCTTCTAGGTTAAACCGTTCGTTTGCAGTAACCGTTTTCATTTTGAGGTTTCACTCTGTTTTCTCTTTAGGGATACATGTATTTGGAACTCTAAATCAAACACGGTTTGTGCTAGCTCTTTGAAACTTGACCCAATAAAGCCGTTTCAAGTTGTACCTCCATGGTTTGTTTGCTGTTGATGTAGCCCTAAGCAGAGACTGGCGAGAATCACTTTCATGGAAAGGGGTTGCCAAGCTTCCAAAAAACGACGAGTTGCCTGAAATTTCAGCAAACACTTTTTCACCCAATCTTGATCGTACTTTCAGGGAATGATCAGTACACCAATCCCACTTGGCTCACCAAATTTCGTTCTTCTAGGTTAAACCGTTCGTTTGCAGTAACCGTTTACATTTTGAGGTTTCACTCTGTTTTCTCCTATACGGATACATGTATTTTTTAACTCTAAATCAAACACGGTTTGTGCTAGCTCTTTGAAACTTGACCCAATAAAGCAGTTTCAAGTTCTATCTCTATGGTTTCTTTGCTGTTGATGTATCCCTAAGCAGAGACTGGCGAGAATCACTTTCATGGAAAGGGGTTGCCAAGCTTCCAAAAAACTTCGAGTTGCCTAAAATCTCAGCAAACACTTTTTCACCCAATCTTGATGATACTTTCAGGGAATGATCAGTACACCAATCCCACTTGGCTCACCAAATTTCGTTCTTCTATGTTAAACCGTTCGTTTGCAGTAACCGTTTTCATTTTGAGGTTTCACTCTGTTTTCTCCTATACGGACACATGTATTTGGAACTTAAAATAAAACATGGTTTGTGCTAGCTGTTTGAAACTTGACACAATAAAGCAGTTTCAAGTTCTATCTCTATGGTTTGTTTGCTGTTGATGTAGCCCTAAGAAGAGACTGCCGAGAATCACTTTCATGGGATAGGGTTGCCAAGCTTCCAGAAAACTACGAGTTGCCTGAAATCTCAGCAAACACTTTTCACCCAATCTAGATGATACTTTCAGAGAATGATCAGTACACCAATCCCACTTGGGTCACCAAATTTCGTTCTTCTAGGTTAAACTGTTCATTTGCAGTAACCGTTTTCATTTTGAGGTTTCACTCTGTTTTCTCCTATAAGGATACATGTATTTGGAACTCTAAATCAAACACGGTTTGTGCTAGCTCTTTGAAACTTCACACAATAAAGCAGTTTCAAGTTCTATCTCTATGGTTTGTTTGCTGTTGATGTAGCCCTAAGCAGAGACTGGCGAGAATCACTTTCATGGAAAGGGGTTGCCAAGCTTCCAGAAAACTACGAGTTGCCTGAAATCTCAGCAAACACTTTTTCACCCAATCTTGATGATACTTTCAGGGCATGATCAGTACACCAATCCCACTTGGCTCACGAAATTTCGTTTTTTTAGGTTAAACAGTTCGTTTGCAGTAACCGTTTTCATTTTGAGGTTTCACTCTGTTTTCTCCTATACGGATACATGTATTTGGAACTCTAAATCAAACACGGTTTGTGCTAGCTCTTTGAAACTTGACACAATAAAGCAGTTTCAAGTTCTACATTTCTTGTTTGTTTACTTTTTATGTAGCCCTAAGCATAGACTGGCGAGAATCACTTTCATTGAAAGGCGTTGCCAAGCTTAGAGAAAACTACGAGTTGCCTGAAATCTCAGCAAACACTTTTTAACCCAATCTTGATGATACTTTCAGGGAATGACCAGTACACCAATCCCACTTGGCTCACCAAATTTCGTTCTTCTAGGTTAAACCGTTCGTTTGCAGTAACCGTTTTTATTTTGAGGTTTCACTCTGTTTTCTCCTATAGGGATCCATGTATTTGGAACTCTAAATCAAACACTGTTTGTGCTAGCTCTTTATAACTTGACACAATAAAGCAGTTTCAAGTTCTATCTCTATGGTTTGTTTGCTGTTGATGTAGCCCTAAGCAGAGACTGGCGAGAATCACTTTCATGGAAAGGTGTTGCCAAGCTTCCAGAAAACTACGAGTTGCCTGAAATCTCAGCAAACACTTTTTCACCCAATCTTGATGATACTTTCAGTGAATGATCAGTACACCAATCCCACTTGGCTCACCTAATTTCGTTCTTCTAGGTTAAACCGTTCGTTTGCAGTAACCGTTTTCATTTTGAGGTTTCACTCAGTTTTCACCTATATGGATACATGTATTTGGAACTCTAAATCAAACTCGGTTTGTGCTAGCTCTTTGAAACTTGACCCAATAAAGCAGTTTCAAGTGCTATCTCTATGGTTTGTTTGCTGTTCTTGTATCCTTAAGCACAGACTGGCGAGAATCACTTTCATGGAAAGGGGTTGCCAAGCTTCCAAAAAACTACGAGTTTCCCGAAATCTCAGCAAACACTTTTTCACCCAATCTTGATGATACTTTCAGGGAATGATCAGTACATCAATCCCACTTGGCTAACCAAATTTCGCTCTTCTAGGTTAAACCGTTCGTTTGCAGTAACCGTTTTCATTTTGAGGTTTCACTCTGTTTTCTCCTATATGGATACATGTATTTGGAACTCTAAATCAAACACGGTTTGTGCTAGCTCTTTGAAACTTCACACAAAAAATCAGTTTCAAGTTCTCTCTCTATGGTTTGTTTGCTGTTGATGTAACCCTAAGCAGAGACTGGCAAAAATCACTTTCATGGAAAGGGGTTGCCAAGCTTCCAGAAAACTACGAGTTGCCTGAAATCTCAGCAAACTCTTTTTCACCCAATGTTGATGATACTTTCAGCGAATGATCAGTACACCAATCCCACTTGGCTCACCAAAATTCGTTCTTCTAGTTTAAACCGTTTGTTTGCAGTAACCGTTTTCATTTTGAGGTTTCACTCTGTTTTCTCCTATACGGATACATGTATTTGGAACTCTAAATCAAACACGGTTTGTGCTAGCTCTTTGAAACTTGACCCAATAAAGCAGTTTGAAGTTCTATCTCTATGGTTTGTTTGCTGTTGATGTTGTCCTAAGCAGAGACTGGCGAGAATCACTTTCATGGAAAGGGGTTGCTAAGCTTCCAAAAAACTACGAGTTTCCTGAAATTTCAGCAAACACTTTTTCACCCAATCTTGATGATACTTTCAGGGAATGATCAGTACACCAATCCCACTTGGCTCACCAAATTTCGTTCTTCTAGGTTAAACCGTTCGTTTGCAGTAACCGTTTTCATTTTGAGGTTTCACTCTGTTTTCTCCTATACGGATACATGTATTTGGAACTGTAAATCAAACACGGTTTGTGCTAGCTCTTTGAAACTTGACCCAATAAAGCAGTTTCAAGTTCTATCTCTATGGTTTGTTTGCTGTTGATGTAGTCCTAAGCAGAGACTGGCGAGAATCACTTTCATGGAAAGGGGTTGCCAAGTTTCCAGAAAACTACGAGTTGCCTGAAATCTCAGCAAACACTTTTTCACCCAATCTTGATGATACTTTCAGGAAATGATAAGTACACCAATCCCACTTGGCTCACCAAATTTCATTCTTCTAGGTTAAACCGTTCGTTTGCAGTAACCGTTTTCATTTTGAGGTTCACTCTGTTTTCTCCTATACGGATACATGTATTTGGAACTCTAAATCAAACACGGTTTGTGCTAGCTCTTTGAAACTGGACACAATAAAGCAGTTTCAAGTTCTATCTCTATGGATTGTTTGCTGTTGATGTAGTCCTAAGGAGAGACTTTGAGAATCACTTTCATGGAAAGGGGTTTCCAAGCTTCCAGAAAACTACGAGTTGCCTGAAATCTCAGCAAACACTTTTTCACCCAATCTTGATGATACTTGCAGGGAATGATCAGTACACCAATCCCACTTGGCTCACCAAATTTCGTTCTTCTAGGTTAAACCGTTCTTTTGCAGTAACCGTTTTCATTTTGAGCTTTCACTCTGTTTTCTCCTATATGGATACATGTATTTGGAACTCTAAATCAAACACGGTTTGTGCTAGCTCTTTGAAACTTGACCCAATAAAGCAGTTTCAAGTTCTATCTCTATGGTTTGTTTGCTGTTGATGTAGCCCTAAGCAGAGACTGGCGAGAATCACTTTCATGGAAAGGGATTGCCAGGCTTTCAGGAGTTGCCTGAAATCTCAGCAAACTCTTTTTCTCCCAATGTTGATGATACTTTCAGGGAATGATCAGTACACCAATCCCACTTGGCTCACCAAATTTCGTTCTTCTAGGTTAAACAGTTCGTTTGCAGTAACCGTTTTCATTTTTTTTTATTGTTGGTCTTTCAAAACATTACATTTTTCTTAATATATCATGTTTTACAATTTGATTCAGAAGGGTTATGAACTTCCATTATTACCCCGTATACAGATTGCTGAATCACATCGGTTACATCAGTTACATTTCCATTGATTTACACATTGCCATTCTAGTGTCTGATGAATTCTGCTCTCTAACCTATCATCTACTATCCCCCCACCCCTCCCCTCTTCTTACCTCTTCTCTCTCGACCACCTCTATTGTAAATCGTTTATTCCACTTGTGTACTTCTTCCTTACCCCTTACTTCCTCTTGTATGTAATTTTATAAAACACTGAGGATCACCTCCCTTTCCCTGCAGATTCCCTTCTTTCTCCATTTCCCTCCCCCCTCTCATCCCTATTTAATGTTAATCTTCTTCTCCTGCTCTTCCTCTTTACTCTGTCCTTAGTTACTCCCCTTATATCAAAGAAGTCATTAGGCATTCATTTTTTAAGGATTGGCTAGCTTCACTTAGCATAATCTGCTCTAATGCCATCCATTTCCCTCCAAATTCTATGATTTTGTGATTTCTTAATGCAGAGTAATACTCCATTGTGTATAAATGCCACATTTTTTTTATCCATTCATCTATTGAAGGGCATCTAGGTTGGTTCCACAATTTTGCTATCGTGAATTGTGCTGCTATGAACATCGATGCAGCAGTGTCCCTGTAGCATGCTCTTTTTAAGTCTTTAGGGAATAGACCGAGAAGGGGAATAGCTGGGTCAAATGGTGGTTCCATTCCCAACTTTCCAAGAAATCTCCATACTGCTTTCCAAATTGGCTGCACCATTTTGCAGTCCCACCAACAATGAACAAGTGTACCCTTTTCCCCACATCCTCTCCAGCACTTATTGTTGTTGGACTTCATGATGGCTGCCAATCTTACTGGAGTGAGATGGTATCTTAGGGTAGTTTTGATTTGCATTTCTCTGACCGCTAGCGATGATGAGCATTTTTTCATGTACTTGTTGATTCATTGTATGTCCTCCTCTGAGAAGTGTCTGTTCAGGTCCTCGGCCCATTTGTTGATTGTGTTATTTGTTGTCTTATTGTCTAATTTTCTGAGTTCTTTGTATACTCTGGATATTAGGGCTCTATCTGAAGTGTGTGGAGTAAAGATTTGTTCCCAGGATGTAGGCTCCCTGTTTATCTCTCTTATTGTTTCTTTTGCTGAGAAAAAACTTTTTAGTTTGAGTAAGTCCCATTTGTTGATTCTAGCTGTTAACTCTTGCGCTATGGGTGTCCTATTGAGGAATTTGGAGCCCGACCCCACAGTATGTAGATCATAGCCAACTTTTTCTTCTATCAGATGCCGTGTCTCTGATTTAATATCAAGCTCCTTGATCCATTTTGAGTTAAATTTTGTGCATGGTGAGAGAAAGGGATTCAGTTTCATTTTGATGCAAATGGATTTCCAATTTTCCCAGCACCATTTGTTGAAGATGCTATCCTTCCTCCATTGCATGCTTTTAGCCCATTTATCAAATATAAGATAGTTGTAGTTTTGTGGATTGGTTACTGTGTCCTCTATTCTGTACCATTGGTCCACCCGTCTGTTCTGGTACCAGTACCATGCTGTTTTTGTTACTATTGCTCTGTAGTATAATTTGAGGTCTGGTATCGCTATACCACCTGATTCACACTTCCTGCTTAGCATTGTTTTTCCTATTCTGGGTCTTTTATTATTCCATATGAATTTCATGATTCTTTTATCTATTTCTACAAGAAATGCAGTTGGGATTTTGATTGGCATTGCATTGAACATATAGAGAATTTTGGAAGTATCGCCATTTTGATGATGTTGGTTCTGCCTATCCATGAACAGGGTATATTTTTCCATCTTCTAAGGTCTTCTTCTATATCTTTCTTTAGAGTTCTGTAGTTTTCATTGTATAAATCTTTCACCTCTTTTGTTAGGTTGATTCCCAAGTATTTTATTTTTGGGGGGGATAATGTGAATGAAGTAGTTGTCCTCATTTCCGTATCAGAGGATTTGTTGCTGATATACAGGAATGCATTTGATTTATGCGTGTTGATTTTATACCCTGACACTTTTCTGAATTCATTTATTAGCTCTAATAATTTCTTTGTAGACCCTTTTGGGTTTGTTAGGTATATAATCATGTCATCAGCAAATAGTGATAATTTAAGTTCTTCTTTTCCTATTTTTATGCCTTTAATTTCTTTCGTCTGTCTAATTGCTCTGGCCAGTGTTTCGAGAACTATGTTGAACAAAAGTGGTGAGAGAGGGCATCCCTGTCTTGTTCCAGATCTTAGAGGGAATGCCTTCAATTTCTCTCCATTCAGAATGATGCTGGCCTGTGGCTTATCATAGATTGCTTTTACAATGTTGAGGTATGATCCTGTTATCCCTAATTTTTCTAGAGTTTTGAACATAAAGGGATGCTGTACTTTGTTGAATGCTTTTTCTGCATCTATTGAGATGATCATGTGGTTCTTATTTTTAAGTCTATTGATGTGGTGAATAACATTTATTGATTTCCTTATATTGAACCAGCCTTGCATCCCAGGGATGAATCCTACTTGTTCATGGTGTATAATTTTTTTGATATGTTTTTGAATCCGGTTCGCCATAATTTTATTGAGGATTTTTGCATCTAGGTTCATTAGAGATATTGGTCTGTAGTTTTCTTTCTTGGAGGTGTCTTTGTCTGGTTTAGGGATTTGTGTGATGTTGGCCTCGTAGAATGTATTTGGAAGTTCTCCCTCTTTTTCTATTTCCTGAAATAGCTTGAAAAGTATTGGTGTTAGTTCCTCTTTAAAGGTTTTGTAAAACTCTGCTGTATATCCATCCGGTCCTGGGCTTTTCTTAGTTGGTAGTCTTTTGATGGTTTCTTCTAATTCCTCTATTGTTATTGGTCTGTTTAGGTTGTCTATATTCTCCTGACTCAATCTGGGCATATCATATGACTTAAGAAATTTATCTGTACCTTCACTATCTTCTATTTTATTAGAGTATAAGGATTCAAAATAATTTCTGATTATCTTCTCTATTTCTGAAGTGTCTGTTGTGATATTGCCTTTTTCATCCCGTATGTTAGTAATTTTGGTTCTCTCTCTTCTTCTCTTCGTTAGCATGGCTAAGGGTCTGTCGATCTTATTTATTTTTTCAAAGAACCAACTTTTAGTTTTGTCTATTTTTTCAATTGTTTCTTTTGTTTCGATTTCATTAATTTCAGCTTTGATTTTAATTATTTCTTGCCTTCTACTCCTATTGCTGTTGTTTTGCTCTTCTTTTTCTAGGATTATGAGATGAAGTATGAGATCATTTATTTGTTGGTTTTTTCTTTTTTTAAGGAATGAACTCCAAGCAATAAATTTTCCTCTTAGAACTGCTTTCAATGTGTCCCATAGATTCCGATATGTTGTGTCTTTGTTTTCGTTTAACTCTAAGAAGTTTTTAATTTCCTCCTTAATGTCTTCTAAAACCCATTGATCATTTAGTAGCCTATTGTTCATTCTCCACGTGATGCCTGATTTTTCCTTCCTTCTTTTATCATTGATTTTCAGTTTCATTCCATTATGATCAGACAAGATGCATGGTATTATCTCTACTCCTTTATATTGTCTAAGAGTTGCCCTGTGACATAATATATGATCTATTTTTGTGAAGGATCCATGTGCTGCTGAGAAAAAAGTGTAACTACTTGATGTTGGATGGTATATTCTATATATGTCAATTAAGTCTAGGTTGTTAATTGTGTTGTTGAGTTCTATAGTTTCCTTGTTTAACTTTTGTTTGGAAGATCTGTCCAGTGGTGAGAGAGGTGTGTTGAAGTCTCCCATGATTATTGTATGGTGGTCTATTAGACTCTTGAACTTGAGAAGTGTTTGCTTGATGAACATAGCTGCACCATTATTTGGGGCATATATATTTATGATTGTTATGTCTTGTTGGTGTATGTTTCCCTTGAGCAGTATGTAGTGTCCCTCTTTATCCCTTTTGATTAACTTTGGCTTGAAATCTATTTTATTAGATATGAGTATGGATACTCCTGCTTGTTTCCGCAGTCCATATGAGTGGTATGATTTTTCCCAACCTTTCACCTTCAGTCTATGTATATCTTTTCCTATCAAATGCGTCTCTTGCAGGCAGCATAATGTTGGGTTTTGTTTTGTCATCCATTCAACTAGCCTGTGTCTCTTAATTGGTGAGTTTAAGCCATTAACATTTAGGGTTATTATTGAGATATGGTTTGTTCTTCCAGCCATATTTGTTTATTGATGATACTAAACCTGGTTTGTTTTCCTCTTTGATTACTTTCCCCCATTTACTGTCCTACTTCCCAATGTTGGTTTTCAACGTTATTTTCCACTTCCTCTTCCTGTAATGTTTTGCCAAGGATTTTTTGAAGAGAAGGTTTTCTAGCTGCGAATTCTTTTAAATTTTGTTTATCATGGAAGGTTTTAATTTCATCTTCCATCCTGAAGCTTAATTTCGCCGGGTACACGATTCTTGGTTGGAACCCATTTTCTTTCAGTGTTTGAAATATGTTATTCCAGGATCTTCTAGCTTTCAGCGTCTATGTTGAGAGATCCGCTGTTATCCTAATTGGTTTACCCCTAAATGTAATCTGCTTCCTTTCTCTTGTAGCTTTTAAAATTCTTTCCTTATTCTGTATGTTGGACATCTTCATTATAATATGTCTAGGTGTGGATCTCTTATGGTTTTGCAAATTCGGCGTCCTGTAGGCTTCTAGAATTTGGGATTCTGTCTCATTCCCCAAGTCTGGGAAGTTTTCTCGTATTATTTCATTGAATAGATTATTTATTCCTTTGGTTTGGAGCTCTGTGCCTTCCTGTATCCCAATGACCCTTAAATTTGGTCTTTTGATATTGTCCCATAATTCTTGGATGTTCTGCTCATGGTTTCTTAGCAGTCTTGCTGAGCTGTCTATGTTCTTTTCCAGTTGAAATACTTTGTCTTCATTGTCTGATGTTCTATCTTCTAAGTGATCTACTCTGCTTGTAGTATTCTCAATTGAGTTTTTCAGTTGGTTTATTGCTTCCTGCATTTCTAGGATTTCTATTTGTTTGTTTTTTATTACCTCTATCTCCCTGTGAAATTGATCTTTTACTTCCTGGATTTTTTTGTCAATGTGATCTTTCATTGTCTGATTTTGCTATCTCATGTCTTCCTTGAGACTCCAGATCATCTGAAGCATATATATCCTGAACTCTTTCTCTGATATTCCCTCTGTTGCAGCTATTGACTCTTCTAAAGTTGAGTTGACCTGCATTGCTTGTGGTCCTTTCTTTCCTTGTCTTTTCATACTGCCGTGTGGTTAAGAGCCGGGTGGGTGGGGCAGCCGTTCGCAGAGCAAGAGATGGACCTCCCGTGAGAGCCCGGATGGTGGAGGGCACCTTCCGGTCAGGCGGGGCAGGCCGCGCAGCTCCGGGTGCCAGCCGCTAGCCAAAGTGGGTGCTGGCTGCGGGACTAAACTCTTGCACCCGCCGTGGAGCCGCCTGTGGAGCCGGGTAACAGTGGCCGCGTGGTTAAGAGCCAGGTGTGTGGAGCAGCAGCTCACTGAGGGAGAGATGGGCCTCCTGTGGTAGCCCAGATGGTGAAGGGCACCTGCTGGTTTGGGCCGCGCAGCTCCAGGTGCCAGCCACTTGCAGAAGGGGGTGCTGGCTGCAGAACTAAACTGCACCCGCCGTAAAGCCACCTGAGGAGCCAGGAAGCTGCGGCCGCGTGGTCAAGAGCCAGGCAGGTGGGTGGAGCAGCCTCTCGCTGAGTGAGAGATGGGCCTCCCTTGAGAGCCCGGATGGTGAAGAATGCCTGCCGGTTCGGGCAGAGCGACCAGCCACCAGGTGCTAGCCGCTTGCAGTAGCGGGTGCTGGCTGCAGGTCTAAACACCTGCACTCGTAGTGGATCCGCCTGTGGAGCCAGGTAACTGCGGCCGCGTGGTTAAGAGGCAGGCATATGGAACAGCAGCTCGCTGAGGAAGAGATGGTCCTCCTGTGATAGCCCAGATGTTTAAGGGCACCTGCCGGTTCGGGCCGTGCAGCTCCAGGTGCCAGCCCCTTGCAGAAGCGGGTGCTGGATGCAGAACTAAACTCCTGCACCCGCCATGGAGCCGCCTGTGGAGCAAGGAAGCTGCGGCCGTGTGGTCAAGAGCCAGGCAGGTGGGTGGAGCAGCCTCTCGCTGAGCGAGAAATGGGCCTCCCGTGCGAGCCCGGATGGCGAAAAATGCCTGCCAGTTCGGGCAGAGCGACCAGCCGCCAGGTGCTAGCCGCTTGCAGTAGCGGGTGCTGCATGCGGGTCTAAAGACCTGCACCCACTGTGGAGCTGCCTGTGGAGCCAGGAAGCTGCGGCCGCGTGGTCAAGAGCCAGGCAGGTGGTTGGGGCAGCCTCTCGCTGAGCCAGATGGGCCTCCAGTGCGAGCCCGGATAGTGAAGGGCGCCTGCCGGTTCCGGCAGGGCGGGCCAGACGCCGGGTGCGGCCGCTTGCCTTAGGGGGTGCTGGCTGGGGGACTAAACACCTGCAACCACCGTGGAGCTGCCTGTGGAGGCCGTGTAATCTACAGACAAGCAGGTGGGTGGGGCAGCCGAATGCTAAGCCAGAGATAGGCTTCCCGTGAGAGCCGCTTGCAGGAGCGGCTGATGGCTGCAGTACTGTACATCTGTGCCGGCGTGGCCAGCCAAGATCCAGTTCTCTGGGACAAACTGTCACTTCGAATAAACCTATCAGTTCTCGGCTGCTCTCCTCTTAAGGGAATTTTGTTAGAAGTTCCTCCGTAGGTAGGTTGGGGCTGTTGCAGTGGGTCGTTCTGGTCCGGTTAAAGTGGAGACATTGGAAACGCTGCTTCCTCGCCGGTCGCCATGATGGATCCCCCCCGTTTTAATTTAGAGGTTTCACTCTGTTTTCTCCTATATGGATACATGTATTTGGAACTCTAAATCAAACACGGTTTGTGCTAGCTCTTTGAAACTTGACACAATAAAGCAGTTTCAAGTTCTATCTCTATAATTTGTTTGCTGTTGATGTAGCCCTAAGCAGAGACTGGCGAGAATCACTTTCATGGAAAGGGGTTGACAAGCTTCCAGAAAACTACGAGTTGCCTGAAATCTCAGCAACCACTTTTTCACCCAATCTTGATGATACCTTCAGGGAATGATCAGTACACCAATCCCACTTGGCTCACCAAATTTCGTTTTTCTAGGTTAAACCGTTCATTTGCAGTAACCATTTTCATTTTGAGGTTTCACTCTGTATTCTCCTATACGGATACATATATTTGGAACTCTAAATCAAAAAAAGGTTTGTGCTAGCTTTTTGAAACTTTACCCAATAAAGCAGTTTTAAGTTCTCTCTCTATGGTTTGTTTGCTGTTGATGTAGCCCTAAGCAAAGACTGGCGAGAATCACTTTCATGGAAATGGGTTGCCAAGCTTCCAAAAAACTACGACTTGCCTGAAATCTCAGCAAACACTTTTTCACCCAATCTTGATGATACTTTCAGGGAATGATCAGTACACCATTCCCACTTGGCTCACCAAATTTCGTTCTTCTAGGTTAAACCGTTCGTTTGCAGTAACCGTTTTCATTTTGAGGTTTCACTCTGTTTTCTCCTATACGGATACATGTATTTGGAACTCTAAATCAAACACGGTTTGTACTAGCTCTTTGAAACTTGACACAATAAAGCATTTTAAAGTTCTATCTCTATGGTTTGTTTGCTGTTGATGTAGCCCTAAGCAGAGACTGGCGAGAATCACTTTCATGGAAAGGGGTTGCCAAGCTTTTAGACAAATACGAGTTGCCTGAAATCTCAGCAAACACTTTTTCACCCAATCTTGATGATACCTTCAGGGAATGATCAGTACACCAATCCCACTTGGCTCACCAAATTTCGTTCTTCTAGGTTAAACCGTTCATTTGCAGTAACCGTTTTCATTTTGAGGTTTCACTCTGTTTTCTCCTATATAGATATATTTATTTGGAACTCTAAATCAAACACGGTTTGTGCTAGCTCTTTGAAACTTGACCCAATAAAGCAGTTTCAAGTTCTTTCTCTATGGTTTGTTTGCTGTTGATGAAGCCCTAAGTAGAGACTGGCGAGAATTTCTTTCATTAAAAAGGGGTTGCCAAGCTTCCAGAAAACTACGAGTTGCCTGAAATCTCAGCAAACACTTTTTCACCCAATCTTGATGATACTTTCAGAAAATGATCAGTACACCAATCCCACTTGGCTCACCAAATTTTGTTCTTCTAGATTAAACCGTTCGTTTGCAGTAACCGTTTTCATTTTGAGGTTTCACTCTGTTTTCTCCTATACTTATACATGTATTTGGAACTCTAAATCAAGCACGGTTTGTGCTAGCTCTTTGAAACTTCACACAATAAAGCAGTTTCAAGTTGTATCTCTATGGTTTGTTGGCTGTTGATGTAGCCCTAAGCAGAGACTTGCGAGAATCACTTACATGGAAAGGGGTTGCCAAGTTTCCAGAAAACTAGGATTTGCCTGAAATCTCAGAAAACACTTTTTCACCCAATCTTGATGATACTTTCAGGGAATGATCAGTACACCAATCCCAGTTTGCTCACCACATTTCGTTCTTCTAGGTTAAACCGTTCGTTTTCAGTAACCGTTTTCATTTGGAGGTTTCACTCTGTTTTCTCCTATACAGATAAATGTATTTGGAACCCTAATCAAACACGGTTTTTGCTAGCTCTTTGAAACTTGACCCAATAAAGCAGTTTCAAGTTCTATTTCTATGGTTTTTTTGCTGTTGATGTAGCCCTAAGAGAGACTGGCAAGAATCACTTTCATGGAAAGAAGTTGCCAAGCTTCCAGAAAACTACGAGTTGCCTGAAATCTCAGCCAACACTTTTTCACCCAATCTTGATGATACTTTCAGGGAATGATCAGTACACCAATCCCACTTGGCTCACCAAATTTTGTTCTTCTATGTTAAACTGTTCGTTTGCAGTAACCGTTTTCATTTTGAGGTTTCACTCTGTTTTCTCCTATATGGATACATGTATTTGGAACTCTAAATCAAACACGGTTTGGGCTAGCTCTTTGAAACTTGACACAATAAAGCAGTTTCAAGTTCAATCTCTATGGTTTGTTTCCTGTTGATGTAGCCCTAAGCAGAGAATGCCGAGAATCACTTTCATGGAAAGGGGTTGCCAAGCTTCCAGAAAACTACGAGTTCCCTGAAATCTCAGCAAACACTTTTTCACCCAATCATGATGATACTTTCAGGGAATGGTAAGTACACCAATCCCACTTGGCTCACCAAATTTCGTTCTTCTAGGTTAAACCGTTCGTTTGCAGTAACCGTTTTCATTTTGAGGATTCACTCTGTTTTCTCCTATACGGATACATGTATTTGGAACTCTAAATCAAACATGGTTTGTGCTAGCTTTTTGAAACTTGACCCAGTAAAGCAGATTCAAGTTCTATCTCTATGGTTTGTTTGCTGTTCATGTAGCCCTAAGAAGAGACTGGCGAGAATCACTTTCATGGAAACGGGTTGCCAAGCTTCCAGAAAACTACGAGTTGCCTGAAATCTCAGCAAACACTTTTTCACCCAAGATTGATGATACTTTCAGGGAATGATCAGTACACCAATCTTACTTGGCTCACCAAATTTCGTTCTTCTACGTTAAACCGTTCATTTGCAGTAATCCTTTTCATTTTGAGATTTCACTCTGTTTTCTCCTATACGGATACATGTATTTAAAACACTAAATCAAACACGGTTTGTGCTAGCTCTTTTAAACTTGACCCAATAAAGCAGTTTCAAGTATTATCTCTATGGTTTGTTTTCGGTTGATGTCCCCTAAGCAGAGACTGGCGAGAATCACTTTCATGGAAGAGGGTTGCCAAGCTTTCAGAAAACTACGAGATACCTGAAATCTCAGCAAACACTTTTTCACCCAATCTTGATAATACTTTCAGGGAATGATCAGTACACCAATCCCACTTGGCTCACCAAATTTCGTTCTTCTAGGTTAAACCGTTCGTTTGCAGTAACCGTTTTCATTTTGAGGTTTCACTCTGTTTTCTCCTATACGGATACATGTATTTGGAACTCTAAATCAAACACGGTTTGTGCTAGCTCTTTGAAACTTGACCCAATAAAGCAGTTTCAAGTTCTATCTCTATGGATTGTTTGCTGTTGATGTAGCCCTAAGTAGAGAATGGCGAGAATCACTTTCATGGAAAGGGGTTGCCAAGCTTCCAGAAAACTACGAGTTGCCTGAAATCTCAGCCAACACTTTTTTACCCAATCTTGATGATACTTTTAGCGAATGATCAGTACACCAATCCAACTTGGCTCACCAAATTTCGTTCTTCTAGGTTAAACCGTTCGTTTTCAGTAACCGTTTTCATTTTGAGGTTTCACTCTGTTTTCTCCTATATGGATACATGTATTTGGAACTCTAAATCAAAAACGGTTTGTGCTAGCTCTTTGAAACTTGACACAATAAAGAAGTTTCAAGTTTATCTCTATGGTTTGTTTGCTGTTGATGTAGCCCTAAGCAGAGACTCTCGAGAATCACTTTCATGGAAAGGGGTTGCCAAGCTTCCAGAAAACTACGAGTTGCCTGAAATCTCAGCAAACACTTTTTCACCCAATCTTGATGATACTTTCAGGGAATGATCAGTACACCAGTCCCACTTGGCAAACCAAATTTCGTTCATCTAGGTTAAACCGTTCGTTTGCAGTAACCGTTTTCATTTTGAGGTTTTTCTCCTATATGGATACATGTATTTGGAACTCTAAATCAAAACGGTTCGTGCTAGCTCTTTGAAACTTGACACAATAAAGAAGTTTCAAGTTCTATCTCTATTTTTTGTTTGCTGTTGATGTACCCCTAAGCAGAGACTAGCAAGAATCACTTTCATGGAAAGGGGTTGCCAAGCTTACACAAAACTACGAGTTTCCTGAAATCTAAGCAAACACTTTTTCACCCAAACTTGATGATACTTTCAGGAAATGATAATAACACCAATACCACTTGGTTCACCAAATTTCGTTCTTCTAGGTTAAACCGTTCGTTTGCAGTAACCGTTTTCATTTGGATGTTTCACTCTGTTGTCTCCTATATGGATGCATGCATTTGGAACTCTAAATCAAACACGGTTTGTGCTAGCTCTTTGAAACTTGACCCAATGAAGCAGTTTCAAGTTCTATCTCTGTGGTTTGTTTGCTGTTTATTTAGCCCTAAGCAAAGACTGGCGAGAATCTCTCTCATGGAACGGGGTTGCCATGCTTCCAGAAAACTATGAGTTGCCTGAAATCTCAGCAAACACTTTTTCACCCAATCTTGATAATACTTTCAGGGAATGATCAGTACACCAATCCCACTTGGCTCACCAAATTTCGTTCTTCTAGGTTAAATCGTGCGTTTGCAGTAACCATTTTCATTTTGAGGTTTCACTCTGTTTTCTCCTATACGGATACATGTATTTGGAACTCTAAATCAAACACGGTTTGTGCTAGCTCTTTGAAACTTGACCCAATAAAGCAGTTTCAAGTTCTATCTCTATAGTTTGTTTGCTGTTGATGTAGCCCTAAGCAGAAAATCGCGAGAATCACTTTGATGGAAAGGGGTTGCCAAGCTTCCAGAAAACTACGAGTTGCCTGAAATCTCAGCAAACTCTTTTTCACCCAATCTTGTTGACACTTTCAGGGAATGATCAGTACACCAATCCCACTTGGATCACCAAATTTCGTTCTTCTAGGTTAAACCGTTTTTTTTCAGTGACCGTTTTCATTTTGAGGTTTCACTCTGTTTTCTCCTATACGGATACATGTATTTGGAACTCTAAATCAAACACGGTTTGTGCTAGCTCTTTAAAACTTGACCCAATAAAGCAGTTTCAAGTTCTATCTCTATAGTTTCTTTGCTGTTGATGTAGCCCTAAGCAGAGACTGGCGAGAATCACTTTCATGGAAAAAGGTTGCCAAGCTTCCATAAAACTACGAATTGCCTGAAATCTCAGCAAACACTTTTTGACCCAATCTTGATTATACTTTCAGGGAATGATCAGTACACCAATCCCACTTGGCTCACCAAATTTTGTCCTTCTAGGTTAAACCGTTCGTTTGCAGTAACCATTTTCATTTTCAGGTTTCACTCTGTTTTCTCCTATACGGATACATGTATTTGGAACTCTAAATCAAACACGGTTTGTGCTAGCTCTTTGAAACTTGACCCAATAAAGCAGTTTCAAGTTCTATCTCTAAACACGGTTTGTGCTAGCTCTTTGAAAGTAGACCCAAAATAGCAGTTTCAAGTTCTATCTCTGTGGTTTGTTTTCTGTTTATGTAGCCCTAAGCAGAGACTGGAGAAAATCACTTTCATAAAAAGGGGTTGCCAAGCTTTCAGAAAACTACGAATTTCCTAAAATCTCAGCAAACACTTTTTAACCCAATCTTGATGATACTTTCAGGGAATAATCAGTACACCATTCCCACTTGGCTCACCAAATTTCGTTCTTCTAGGTTAAACTGTTCGTTTTCAGTAACCGTTTTCATTTTGAGGTTTCACTCTGTTTTCTCCTATACGGATACATGTGTTTGAAACTCTAAATCAAACACGGATTGTGCTAGCTCTTTGAAACTTGACCCAATTAAGCAGTTTCAAGTTCTATCTCTGTGGTTTGTTTGCTGTTTATGTAGCCCTAAGCAGAGACTGGCGAGAATCACTTTCATGAAAAGGGGTTGCCAAGCTTCCAGAAAACTACGAGTTGCCTGAAATCTCAGGAAACACTTTTTCACCCAATCTTGATGATACTTTCAGGGAATGATCAGTACACCAATCCCACTTGGCTCACCAAATTCCGTTCGTCTAGGTTAAACCGTTCGTTTGAAGTAACCGTTTTCATCTTGAGGTTTCACTCTGTTTTCTCCTATACAGATACACGTATTTGGAACTCTAAATCAAACACGGTTTGTGCTAGCTCTTTGAAACGTGACCCAATAAAGCAGTTTCAAGTTCTATCTCTATGGTTTGTTTGCTATTGATGTAGCCCTAAGCAGAGACTGGCGAGAGTCCCTTTCATGGAAAGGGGTTGCCAAGCTTCCAAAAAACTACTTGTTGCCTGAAATCTCAGCAAACACTTTTTCACCCAATCTTGATGATATTTTCAGGGAATTATCAGTACACCAATCCCACTTGGCTCACCAAATTTCGTTCCTCTAGGTTAAACCGTTCGTTTGCAGTAACCATTTTCATCTTGAGGTTTCACTCTGTTTTCTTCTATACGGATACATGTATTTGGAACTCTAAATCAAACACGGTTTGTGCTAGCTCTTTGAAACTTGACCCAATAAAGAAGTTTCAAGTTCTATCTCTATGGTTTCTTTGCTGTTGATGTAGCCCTAAGCAGAGACTGGCGAGAATCACTTTCATGGAAAGGGGTTGCCAAGCTTCCAAAAAACTACGAGTTGCCTGAAATCTCAGCAACCACTTTTTCACCCAATCTTGATGATACTTTCAGGGAATGATCAGTACACCAATCCCACTTGGCTCACCAAATTTCGTTCTTCTAGGTTAAACCGTTCGTTTGCAGTAACCGTTTTCATTTTCAGATTTCACTCTGCTCTCTCCTATACGGATACATGTATTTGGAACTCTAAATCAAACACGGTTTGTGCTAGCTCTTTGAAACTTGATCCAATAAAGCAGATTCAAGTTCTATCTCTATTGTTTGTTTGCTGTTGATGTAGCCCTAAGGACAGACTGGCGAGAATCACTTTCATGGAAAGGGGTTGCTTTCTACTATACGGATACATGTATTTGGAACTCTAAATGAAACACGGTTTGTGCTAGCTCTTTGAAACTTGACCCAATAAAGCAGTTTCAAGTTCTGTCTCTGTGGTTTGTTTGCTGTTGATGTAGCCCTAAGGACAGACTGGCGAGAATCACTTTCATGGAAAGGGGTTGCCAAGCTTCCAAAAAACTACTAGTTGCCTGAAATCTCAGCAAACACTTTTTCACCCAATCTTGATGATACTTTCAGGGAATCATCAGTACACCAATCCCACTTGGCTCACCAAATTTCGTTCTTCTAGGTTAAACCGTTCGTTTGCAGTAACCGTTTTCATTTTGAGGTTTCACTCTGTTTTCTCCTATACGGATACATGTTTTTGGAACTCTGTATCAAACACGGTTTGAGCTAGCTCTTTGAAACTTGACACAATAAATCAGTTTCAAGTTCTATCTCTATGGTTTGTTTGCTGTTGATGTAGCCCTAAGCAGAGACTGGCGAGAATCACTTTCATGGAAAGGGGTTGCCAAGCTTCCAAAAAACTACGAGTTGCCTGAAATCTCAGCAACCACTTTTTCACCCAATCTTGATGATACTTTCAGGGATTGATCAGTACACCAATCCCACTTGGCTCACCAAATTTCGTTCTTCTAGGTTAAACCGTTCGTTTGCAGTAACCGTTTTCATTTTCAGGTTTCACTCTGCTTTCTCCTATACGGATACATGTATTTGGAACTCTAAATCAAACACGGTTTGTGCTAGCTCTTTGAAACTTGACCCAATAAAGCAGTTTCAAGTTCTAGCTCTATGGTTTGTTTGCTGTTGATGTACCACTAAGGAGAGACTGGCGAGAATCACTTTCATGGAAAGGGGTTGCCAAGCTTCCAGAAAACTACGAGTTGCCTGATATCTCAGCAAACACTTTTTCCCCCAATCTTGATGATACTTTCAGTGAATGATCAGTACACCAATCCCACTTGTCTCACCAAATTCCGTTCTTCTTTGTTAAACCGTTCGTTTGCAGTAACCGTTTTCATCTTGAGGTTTCACTCTGTTTTCTCCTATACGGATACATGTATTTGGAACTCTAAATCAAACACGGTTTGTGCTAGCTCTTTGAAACTTGACCCAATAAAGCAGTTTCAAGTTCTATCTCTATGGTTTGTTTGCTGTTGATGTAGCCCTAAGCAGAGACTGGCGAGAATCACTTTCATGGAAAGTGGTTGCCAAGCTTCCAAAAAACTACGAGTTGCCTGAACTCTCACCAAACGCTTTTTCACCCAATCTTGATGATACTTTCTGGGAATGATCAGTACACCAATTCCACTTGGCTCACCAAATTTCGTTTTTCTAGGATAAACCCTTCGTTTGCAGTAACCATTTAAATTTGGAGGTTTCACTCTGTTTTCTCCTATACGCATACATGTATTTGGAACTCTTAATCAAACACGGTTTGTGCTAGCTCTTTGAAACTTGACCCAATAAAGCAGTTTCAAGTTCTGTCTCTGTGGTTTGTTTGCTGTTGATTTAGCCCTAAACAGAGACTGGTGAGAATCACTTTATTGGAAAGGGGTTGCCAAGCTTCCAAAAAACTACGAGTTGCCTGAAATCTCAGCAAACACTTTTTCACCCAATCTTGATGATACTTTCAGGGAATGATCAGTACACCAAACCCACTTGGCTCACCAAATTTCGTTCTTCTAGGTTAAACCGTTCGTTTGCAGCAACCGTTTACATCTTGAGGTTTCACTCTGTTTTCTCCTATACGGATACATGTATTTGGAACTCTAAATCAAACACGGTTTGTGCTAGCTCTTTGAAACTTGACCCAATAAAGCAGTTTCAAGTTCTATCTCCATGGTTTGTTTGCTGTTGATGTAGCCCTAAGCAGAGACTGGTGAGAATCACTTTCATGGAAAGGGGTTGCCAAGCTTCCAAAAAACTACGAGATTCCTGAAATCTCAGCAAACACTTTTTCACCCAATCTTGATGATACTTACAGGGAATGATCAGTACACCAATCCCACTTGGCTCACCAAATTTCGTTCTTCTAGGTTAAAGTTTCCTTTGCAGTAACCGTTTTCATTTTGAGGTTTAACTCTGTTTTCACCTATATGCATACATATATTTGGAACTCTAAATCAAACACTGTTTGTGCTAGCTCTTTGAAACTTGACCCAATAAAGCAGTTTCAAATTCTATCTCTATAGTTTGTTTGCTGTTGATGTAGCCCTAAGCAGAGACTGGCGAGAATCACTTTCATAGAAAGGGGTTGCCAACCTTCCAAAAAAATACGAGTTGCCTGAAATCTCAGCAAACGCTTTTTCATCCAATCATCGTGATTCTTTCAGGGAATGATCAGTACAACAATCGCACTTGGCTCACCAAATTTCGTTCTTCTAGGTTAAACCGTTCGTTTGCAGTAACCGTTTTCATTTTGAGGTTTCACTCAGTTTTCTCCTATACGGATTCATGTATTTGGAACTCTAAATCAAACACGGTTTGTGCTAGCTCTTTGAAACTTGACCCAATAAACCATTTTCACGTTCTATCTCTATGGTTTGTTTGCTGTTGATGTAGACCTAAGCAGAGACTGGCGAGAATCACTTTCATGGAAAGGGGTTGCCAAGCTTCCAAAAAACTACGAGTTGCCTGAAATCTCAGCAACCACTTTTTCACCCAATCTTGATGATACTTTCAGGGAATGATCAGTACACCAATCCCACTTGGCTCACCAAATTTCTTTCTTCTCGGTTAAACCATTCGTTTGCAGTAACCGTTTACATTTTGAGGTTTCACTCTGTTTTCTCCTATACGGATACATGTATTTGCAACTCTGTATCAAACATTGTTTGTGCTAGCTCTTTGAAACTTGACCCAATAAAGCAGTTTCAAGTTCTATCTCTATGGTTTGTTTGCTGTTGATGTAGCCCTAAGCAGAGACTGGTGAGAATCACTTTCATGGAAAGGGGTTTCCAAGCTTCCAAAAAACTACGAGTTGCCTGAAATCTCAGCAAACGCGTTTTCACCAAATCTTGATGATACTTTCTGGGAATGATCAGTACACCAATCCCACTTGGCTCACCAAATTTCGTTCTTCTAGGTTAAACCATTCGTTTGCAGTAACCGTTTTTATTTTGAGGTTTCACTCTGTTTTCTCCTATACGGATACATGTATTTGGAACTCTAAATCAAACACGGTTTGTGCTAGCTCTTTGAATATTGACCCAATAAAGCAGTTTCAAGTACTATCTCTATGGTTTGTTTGCTGTTGATGTAGCCCTAAGCAGAGACTGGCGAGAATCACTTTCATGGAAAGGGGTTGCCAAGCTTCCAAAAAACTACGAGTTGCCTGAAATCTCAGCAAACACTTTTTCACCCAATTTTGATGATACTTTCAGGGAATGATCAGTACACCAATCCCACTTGGCTCACCAAATTTCGTTCTTGTAGGTTAAACCGTTCCTTTGCAGTAACCGTTTTCATTTTGAGGTTTGACTCTGTTTTTTCCTATACAGATACATGTATTTGGAACTCTAAATCAAACACGGTTTGTGCTAGCTCTTTGAAACTTGACCCAATAAAGCAGTTTCACGTTCTATCTCTATGGTTTGTTTGCTGTTGATGTAGCCCTAAGCAGAGACTTGCGAGAATCACTTTCATGGAAAGGGGTTGCCAACCTTGCAAAAAACTACGAGTTGCCTGAAATCTCAGCAAACGCTTTTTCATCCAATCATCCTGATTCTTTCAGGGAATGATCAGTACACCAATCCCACTTGGCTCACCAAATTTCGTTCTTCTAGGTTAAACCGTTCGTTTGCAGTAACCGTTATCATCTTGAGGTTTCACTCTGTTTTCTCCTATATGGATACATGTATTTGGAACTCTAAATCAAACACGGTTTGTGCTAGCTCTTTGAAACTTGACACAATAAAGCAGTTTCAAGTTCTGTCTCTATGGTTTGTTTGCTGTTGATGTAGCCCTAAGCAGAGACTGGCGAGAATCACTTTCATGGAATGGGGTTGCCAAGCTTCCAAAAAACTACGAGTTGCCTGAAATCTCAGCAAACGCGTTTTCACCAAATCTTGATGATACTTTCTGGGAATGATCAGTACACCAATCCCACTTGGCTCACCAAATTTCGTTCTTCTAGGTTAAACCATTCGTTTGCAGTAACCGTTTTTATTTTGAGGTTTCACTCTGTTTTCTCCTATACGGATACATGTATTTGGAACTCTAAATCAAACACGGTTTGTGCTAGCTCTTTGAATATTGACCCAATAAAGCAGTTTCAAGTACTATCTCTATGGTTTGTTTGCTGTTGATGTAGCCCTAAGCAGAGACTGGCGAGAATCACTTTCATGGAAAGGGGTTGCCAAGCTTCCAAAAAACTACGAGTTGCCTGAAATCTCAGCAAACACTTTTTCACCCAATCTTGATGATACTTTCAGGGAATGATCAGTACACCAATCCCACTTGGCTCACCAAATTTCGTTCTTGTAGGTTAAACCGTTCCTTTGCAGTAACCGTTTTCATTTTGAGGTTTGACTCTGTTTTTTCCTATACAGATACATGTATTTGGAACTCTAAATCAAACACGGTTTGTGCTAGCTCTTTGAAACTTGACCCAATAAAGCAGTTTCACGTTCTATCTCTATGGTTTGTTTGCTGTTGATGTAGCCCTAAGCAGAGACTTGCGAGAATCACTTTCATGGAAAGGGGTTGCCAACCTTGCAAAAAACTACGAGTTGCCTGAAATCTCAGCAAACGCTTTTTCATCCAATCATCCTGATTCTTTCAGGGAATGATCAGTACACCAATCCCACTTGGCTCACCAAATTTCGTTCTTCTAGGTTAAACCGTTCGTTTGCAGTAACCGTTATCATCTTGAGGTTTCACTCTGTTTTCTCCTATATGGATACATGTATTTGGAACTCTAAATCAAACACGGTTTGTGCTAGCTCTTTGAAACTTGACACAATAAAGCAGTTTCAAGTTCTGTCTCTATGGTTTGTTTGCTGTTGATGTAGCCCTAAGCAGAGACTGGCGAGAATCACTTTCATGGAATGGGGTTGCCAAGCTTCCAAAAAACTACGAGTTGCCTGAAATCTCAGCAAACACTTTTTCACCCAATCTTGATGATACTTTCTGGGAATGATCAGTACACCAATCCCACTTGGCTCACCAAATTTCGTTCTTCTAGGTTAAACCGTTCGTTTGCAGTAACCGTTATCACCTTGAGGTTTCACTCTGTTTTCTCCTATACGGATACATGTATTTGCAACTCTGTATCAAACACGGTTTGTGCTAGCTCTTTGAAACTTGACCCAATAAAGCAGTTTCAAGTTCTGTCTCTATGGTTTGTTTGCTGTTGATGTAGCCCTAAGCAGAGATTGGCGAGAATCACTTTCATGAAAAGGGGTTTCCAAGCTTCCAAAAAACTACGAGTTGCCTGAAATCTCAGCAAACACTTTTTCACCCAATCTTGATGATACTTTCAGGGAATGATCAGTACAACAATCCCACTTGGCTCACCAAATTTCGTTCTTCTCGGTTAAACCATTCGTTTGCAGTAACCGTTTTCATTTTGAGGTTTCACTCTGTTTTCTCCTATACGGATACATGTATTTGCAACTCTGTATCAAACACGGGTTGTGCTAGCTCTTTGAAACTTGACCCAATAAAGCAGTTTCAAGTTCTATCTCTATGGTTTGTTTGCTGTTGATGTAGCCCTAAGCAGAGACTGGCGAGAATCACTTTCATGGAAAGTTGTTGCCAAGCTTCCAAAAAACTACCAGTTGCCTGAAATCTCAGCAACCACTTTTTCACCCAGTCTTGATGATACTTTCAGGGAATGATCAGGACACCAATCATACTTGGCTCACCAAATTTCGTTCTTCTAGGTTAAACCGTTCGTTTGCGGTAACCGTTTTCATCTTGAGGTTTCACTCTGTTTTCTCCTATACGGATACATGAATTTGGAACTCTAAATCAAACACGGTTTGTGCTAGCACTTTGAAACTTGACCCAATGAAGCAGTTTCAAGTTCTATCTCTATGGTTTGTTTGCTGTTGATGTAGCCCTAACAGAGACTGGCGAGAATCACTTTCATGGAAAGGGGTTGCCAAGCTTCCAAAAAACTACGAGTTGCCTGAAATCTCAGCAAACACTATTTCACCCAATCTTGATGATACTTTCAGGGAATGATCAGTAGACCAATACCACTGGGCTCACCAAATTTCGTTCTTCTAGGTTAAACCGTTCGTTTGCAGTAACCGTTTTCATCTTGAGGTTTCAATCTGTTTTATCCTATAGGGATACTTGTATTTGGAACTCTAAATCAAACACGGTTTGTGCTAGCTCTTTGAAACTTGACCCAATAAAGTAGTTTCAAGTTCTATCTCTATGGTTTGTTTGCTGCTGATGTAGCCCTAAGCAGAGTCTGGCGAGAATCACTTTCATGTAAAGGTGTTGCCAAGCTTCCAAAAAACTACGAGTTGCCTGAAATCTCAGCAAACACTTTTTCACCCAATCTTGATGATACTTTCAGGGAATGATCAGTACACCAATCATACTTGGCTCACCAACTATCGTTCTTCTAGGTTAAACCGTTCGTTTGCAGTAACCGTTTTCATCTTGAGGTTTCACCCTGTTTTCACCTATATGGTTACATGTATTTGGAACTCTAAATCAAACACGGTTTGTGCTAGCTCTTTGAAACATGACCCAATGAAGCAGTTTCAAGTTCTATATCTATGGTTTGTTTGCTGTTAATGTAGCCCTAAGCAGAGACTGGCGAGAATCACTTTCATGGAAAGGGGTTGCCAAACTTCCAAAAAACTACGAATTGCCTGAAATCTCATCAAACACTTTTTCAACCAATTGTCCTGATACTTTCAGGGAAGGATCAGTACACCAATCCCACTTGGCTCACCAAATTTCGTTTTTCTAGGTTAAACCGTTCGTTTGCAGTAACCATTTTCATTTTGAGGTTTCACTCTGTTTTCTCCAATATTGATACATGTATTTGGAACTCTAAATCAAACACGGTTTGTGCTAGCTCTTTGAAACTTGACCCAATAAAGCAGTTTCAAGTTCTATCTTTATGGTTTGTTGCTGTTGATGTAGTCCGAAGCAGAGACTTGCGAGCATCACTTTCATGGAAAGGGTTGCCAAGCTTTCAAAAAACTACGAGTTTCCTGAAATCTCAGCAAACACTTTTTCACCCAATCTTGATGATACTTTCAGGGAATGATCAGTACACCAATCCCACTTGGCTCACCAAATTTCTTTCTTCTAGGTTAAACCGTTCGTTTGCAGTAACCGTTTTCATCTTGAGGTTCAACTCTGTTTTCTCCTATACGGATACATGTATTTGGAACTCTAAATCAAACACGGTTTGTGCTAGCTCTTTGAAACTTGACCCAATAAAGCAGTTTCAAGTTCTACCTCTATGGTTTGTTTGCTGTTGACGTAGCCCTAAGCAGAGACTGGCGAGAATCACTTTCATGGAAAGGGGTTGCCAAGCTTCCAAAAAACTACGAGTTGCCTGAAATCTCAGCAAACACTTTTTCACCCAATCTTGATGATACTTTCAGTGAATTATCAGTACACCAATCCCACTTGGCTCACCAAATTTCTTTCTTCTAGGTTAAACCGTTCGTTTGCAGTAACCGTTTTCATCTTGAGGTTCAACTCTGTTTTCTCCTATACGGATACATGTATTTGGAACTCTAAATCAAACACGGTTTGTGCTAGCTCTTTGAAACGTGACCCAATAAAGCAGTTTCAAGATCTATCTCTACGGATTGTTTGCTGTTGATGTCGCCCTAAGCAGAGACTGGCGAGAATCACTTTCATGGAAAGGGGTTGCCAAGCTTCCAAAAAACTACGAGTTGCCTGAAATCTCAGCAAACACTTTTTCACCCAATCTTGATGACACTTACAGGGAATGATCAGTACACCAATCCCACTTGGCTCACCAAATTTCGTTCTTCTCGGTTAAACCATTCGTTTGCAGTAACCGTTTTCATTTTGAGGTTTCACTCTGTTTTCTCCTATACGGATACATGTATTTGCAACTCTGTATCAAACACGGTTTGTGCTAGCTCTTTGAAACTTGACCCAATAAAGCAGTTTCAAGTACTTTCTCTATGTTTTGTTTGCTGTAGATGTAGCCCTAAGCAGAGACTGGCGAGAATCACTTTCATGGAAAGGGGTTGTCAAGCTTCCAAAAATTTACGAGTTGCCTGAAATCTCAGCAAACACTTTTTCACCCAATCTTGATGATACTTTCAGGGAATGATCAGTACACCAATCCCACTTGGCTCACCAAATTTCGTTCTTGTAGGTTAAACCGTTCGTTTGCAGTAACCGTTTTCAATTTGAGGTTTCACTCTGTTTTTTCCTATAGAGATACATGTATTTGGAACTCTAAATCAAATACGGTTTGTGCTAGCTCTTTGAAACTTGACCCAATAAAGCAGTTTCACGTTCTCTCTCTATGGTTTGTTTGCTGTTGATGTAGCCCTAAGCAGAGACTGGCGAGAATCACTTTCATGGAAAGGGGTTGCCAAGCTTCCAAAAAACTACCAGTTGCCTGAAATCTCAGCAACCACTTTTTCACCCAATCTTGATGATACTTTCAGGGAATGATCAGGACACCAATCCCACTTGGCTCACCAAATTTCGTTCTTCTAGATTAAACCGTTCGTTTGCAGTAACCGTTTTCATCTTGAGGTTTCACTCTGTTTTCTCCTATACGGATACATGAATTTGGAACTATAAATCAAACACGGTTTGTGCTAGCACTTTGAAACTTGACCCAATGAAGCAGTTTCAAGTTCTGTCTCTATGGTTTGTTTGCTGCTGATGTAGCCCTAAGTAGAGTCTGGCGAAAATCACTTTCATGTAAAGGGGTTGCCAAGCTTCCAAAAAACTACGAGTTGCCTGAAATCTCAGCAAACACTTTTTCACCCAATCTTGATGATACTTTCACGGAATGATCAGTGCACCAATCCCACTTGGCTCACCAACTATCGTTCTTCTAGGTTAAACCGTTCGTTTGCAGTAACCGTTTTCATCTTGAGGTTTCACCCTGTTTTCTCCTATACGGTTACATGTATTTGGAACTCTAAATCAAACACGGTTTGTGCTAGCTCTTTGAAACATGACCCAATGAAGCAGTTTCAAGTTCTATCTCTATGGTTTGTTTGCTGTTGATGTATCCCTAAGCAGAGACTGGCGAGAATCACTTTCATGGAAAGGGGTTGCCAAGCTTCCAAAAAACTACCAGTTTCCTGAAATCTCAGCAAACACTTTTTAACCCAATCTTGATGATACTTTCAGGGAATGATCAGTACACCAATCCCACTTGGCTCACCAAATTTCTTTCTTCTAGGTTAAACCGTTCGTTTGCAGTAACCGTTTTCATCCTCAGGTTCAACTCTGTTTTCTCCTATACGGATACATGTATTTGGAACTCTAAATCAAACCCGGTTTGTGCTAGCTCTTTGAAACTTGACCCAATAAAGCAGTTTCAAGTTCTATCTCTACGGATTGTTTGCTGTTGATGTAGCCCTAAGCAGAGACTGGCGAGAATCACTTTCATGGAAAGGGGTTGCCAAGCTTCCAAAAAACTACGAGTTGCCTGAAATCTCAGCAAACACTTTTTCACCCAATCTTGATGACACTTACAGGGAATGATCAGTACACCAATCCCACTTGGCTCACCAAAAGTCGTTCTTCTAGGTTAAACCGTTCGTTTGCAGTAACCGTTTTAATTTTGAGGTTTCACTCTGTTTCTCCTATATGGATACATGTATTTGGAACTCTAAATCAAACACGGTTTGTGCTAGCTCTTTGAAACTTGACCCAATAAAGCAGTTTCAAGTTCTGTCTCTGTGGTTTGTTTGCTGTTGTCATAGCCCTAAGCAGAGACTGGCGAGAATCACTTTCATGGAAAGGGGTTGCCAAGCTTCCAAAAAACTACCAGTTGCCTGAAATCTCAGCAAACTCTTTTTCACCCAATCTTGATGATACTTTCAGGGAATGATCAGTACACCAATCCCACTTGGCTCACCAAATTTCGTTCTTCTCGGTTAAACCATTCGTTTGCAGTAACCGTTTTCATTTTGAGGTTTCAGCTGTTTTCTCCTATACAGATACATGTATTTGCAACTCTGTATCAAACACGGTTTGTGCTAGCTCTTTGAAACTTGACCCAATAAAGCAGTTTCAAGTTCTATGTCTATGGTTTGTTTGCTGTTGATGTAGCCCTAAGCAGAGACTGGCGAGAATCACTTTCATGGAAAGGGGTTGCCAAGCTTCCAAAAAACTACGAGTTGCCTGAAATCTCAGCAAACGCTTTTTCACCCAATCTTGATGATACTTTCTGGGAATGATCAGTACACAAATCCCACTTGGCTCACCAAATTTCGTTCTTCTAGGTTAAACCGTTCGTTTGCAGTAACCGTTTTCATTTTGAGGTTTCACTCTGTTTTCTCCTATACGGATACATGTATTTGGTACTCTAAATCAAACACGGTTTTTGCTAGCACTTTGAAACTTGACCCAATAAAGAAGTTTCAAATTCTATCTCTATGGTTTGTTTGATGTTGATGTAGCCCTAACAGAGACCTGCGAGAATCACTTTCATGGAAAGGGGTTGCCAAGCTTCCAAAAAACTACGAGTTGCCTGAAATCTCAGCACACACTATTTCACCCAATCTTGATGATACTTTCAGGGAATGATCAGTAGACCAATCCCACTTGGCTGACCAAATTTCGTTCTTCTAGGTTAAACCGTTCGTTTGCAGTAACCGTTTTCATCTTGAGGTTTCAATCTGTTTTCTCCTATACGGATACTTGTATTTGGAACTCTAAATCAAACACGGTTTGTGCTAGCTCTTTGAAACGTGACCCAATAAAGCCGTTTCAAGTTCTATCTCTATGGTTTTTTTGCTGTTGATGTAGCCCTAAGCAGAGACTGGCGAGAATCCCTTTCATGGAAAGGGGTTGCCAAGCTTCCAAAAAACTACCAGTTGCCTGAAATATCAGCAACCACTTTTTTACCCAATCTTGATGATGCTTTCACGGAATGATCAGTACACCAATACCACTTGGCTCACCAAATTTCGTTCTTCTAGGTTAAACCGTTCGTTTGCAGTACCCGTTTTTATTTTGAGGTTTCACTCTGCTTTCTCCTATACGGATACATGTATTTGGAACTCTAAATCAAACACGGTTTATGCTAGCTCTTTGAAACTTGACCCAATAAAGCAGTTTCAAGTTCTATCTCTATGGTTTGTTTGCTGCTGATGTAGCCCTAAGCAGAGTCTGGCGAGAATCACTTTCATGTAAAGGGTTGCCAAGCTTTCAAAAAACTACGAGTTGCCTGAAATCTCAGCAAACACTTTTTCACCCAATCTTGATGATACTTTCAGGTAATGATCAGTACACCAATCCCACTTGGCTCACCAACTATCGTTCTTCTAGGTTAAACCGTTCGTTTGCAGTAACCATTTTCATTTTGAGGTTTCACTCTGTTTTCTCCTATAGGGATACATGTATTTGGAACTCTAAATCAAACACGGTTTATGCTAGCTCTTTGAAACTTGACCCAATAAAGCAGTTTCAAGTTCTATCTTTATGGTTTGTTGCTGTTGATGTAGTCCTAAGCAGAGACTTGGGAGCATCACTTTCATGGAAAGTGCTGCCAAGCTTTCAAAAAACTACGAGTTGCCTGAAATCTCAGCAAACACTTTTTCACCCAATCTTGATGATACTTTCAGGGAATGATCAGTACACCAATCCCACTTGGCTCACCAAATTTCTTTCTTCTAGGTTAAACCGTTCGTTTGCAGTAACCGTTTTCATCTTGAGGTTCAACTCTGTTTTCTCCTATACGGATACATGTATTTGGAACTCTAAATCAAACACGGTTTGTGCTAGCTCTTTGAAACGTGACCCAATAAAGCAGTTTCAAGTTCTATCTCTACGGATTGTTTGCTGTTGATGTCGCCCTAAGCAGAGACTGGCGAGAATCACTTTCATGGAAAGGGGTTGCCAAGCTTCCAAAAAACTACGAGTTGCCTAAAATCTCAGCAAACACTTTTTCACCCAATCTTGATGACACTTACAGGGAATGATCAGTACACCAATCCCACTTGGCTCACCAAATTTCGTTCTTCTCGGTTAAACCATTCGTTTGCAGTAACCGTTTTCATTTTGAGGTTTCACTCTGTTTTCTCCTATACGGATACATGTATTTGCAACTCTGTATCAAACACGGTTTGTGCTAGCTCTTTGAAACTTGACCAAATAAAGCAGTTTCAAGTACTTTCTCTATGGTTTGTTTGCTGTAGATGTAGCCCTAAGCAGAGACTGGCGAGAATCACTTTCATGGAAAGGGGTTGTCAAGCTTCCAAAAATTTACGAGTTGCCTGAAATCTCAGCAAACACTTTTTCACCCAATCTTGATGATACTTTCAGGGAATGATCAGTACACCAATCCCACTTGGCTCACCAAATTTCGTTCTTGTAGGTTAAACCGTTCGTTTGCAGTAACCGTTTTCATTTTGAGGTTTCACTCTGTTTTTTCCTATAGAGATACATGTATTTGGAACTCTAAATCAAATACGGTTTGTGCTAGCTCTTTGAAACTTGACCCAATAAAGCAGTTTCACGTTCTCTCTCTATGGTTTGTTTGCTGTTGATGTAGCCCTAAGCAGAGACTGGCGAGAATCACTTTCATGGAAAGGGGTTGCCAAGCTTCCAAAAAACTACCAGTTGCCTGAAATCTCAGCAACCACTTTTTCACCCAATCTTGATGATACTTTCAGGGAATGATCAGGACACCAATCCCACTTGGCTCACCAAATTTCGTTCTTCTAGATTAAACCGTTCGTTTGCAGTAACCTTTTTCATCTTGAGGTTTCACTCTGTTTTCTCCTATACGGATACATGAATTTGGAACTATAAATCAAACACGGTTTGTGCTAGCACTTTGAAACTTGACCCAATGAAGCAGTTTCAAGTTCTATCTCTATGGTTTGTTTGCTGCTGATGTAGCCCTAAGTAGAGTCTGGCGAAAATCACTTTCATGTAAAGGGGTTGCCAAGCTTCCAAAAAACTACGAGTTGCCTGAAATCTCAGCAAACACTTTTTCACCCAATCTTGATGATACTTTCACGGAATGATCAGTGCACCAATCCCACTTGGCTCACCAACTATCGTTCTTCTAGGTTAAACCGTTCGTTTGCAGTAACCGTTTTCATCTTGAGGTTTCACCCTGTTTTCTCCTATACGGATACATGTATATGGAACTCTAAATCAAACACGGTTTGTGCTAGCTCTTTGAAACATGACCCAATGAAGCAGTTTCAAGTTCTATCTCTATGGTTTGTTTGCTGTTGATGTATCCCTAAGCAGAGACTGGCGAGAATCACTTTCATGGAAAGGGGTTGCCAAGCTTCCAAAAAACTACCAGTTTCCTGAAATCTCAGCAAACACTTTTTAACCCAATCTTGATGATACTTTCAGGGAATGATCAGTACACCAATCCCACTTGGCTCACCAAATTTCTTTCTTCTAGGTTAAACCGTTCGTTTGCAGTAACCGTTTTCATCCTCAGGTTCAACTCTGTTTTCTCCTATACGGATACATGTATTTGGAACTCTAAATCAAACACGGTTTGTGCTAGCTCTTTGAAACTTGACCCAATAAAGCAGTTTCAAGTTCTATCTCTACGGATTGTTTGCTGTTGATGTAGCCCTAAGCAGAGACTGGCGAGAATCACTTTCCTAGAAAGGGGTTGCCAAGCTTCCAAAAAACTACGAGTTGCCTGAAATCTCAGCAAACACTTTTTCACCCAATCTTGATGACACTTACAGGGAATGATCAGTACACCAATCCCACTTGGCTCACCAAAAGTCGTTCTTCTAGGTTAAACCGTTCGTTTGCAGTAACCGTTTTAATTTTGAGGTTTCACTCTGTTTCTCCTATATGGATACATGTATTTGGAACTCTAAATCAAACACGGTTTGTGCTAGCTCTTTGAAACTTGACCCAATAAAGCAGTTTCAAGTTCTGTCTCTGTGGTTTGTTTGCTGTTGTCGTAGCCCTAAGCAGAGACTGGCGAGAATCACTTTCATGGAAAGGGGTTGCCAAGCTTCCAAAAAACTACCAGTTGCCTGAAATCTCAGCAAACTCTTTTTCACCCAATCTTGATGATACTTTCAGGGAATGATCAGTACACCAATCCCACTTGGCTCACCAAATTTCGTTCTTCTCGGTTAAACCATTCATTTGCAGTAACCGTTTTCATTTTGAGGTTTCAGCTGTTTTCTCCTATACAGATACATGTATTTGCAACTCTGTATCAAACACGGTTTGTGCTAGCTCTTTGAAACTTGACCCAATAAAGCAGTTTCAAGTTCTATGTCTATGGTTTGTTTGCTGTTGATGTAGCCCTAAGCAGAGACTGGCGAGAATCACTTTCATGGAAAGGGGTTGCCAAGCTTCCAAAAAACTACGAGTTGCCTGAAATCTCAGCAAACGCTTTTTCACCCAATCTTGATGATACTTTCTGGGAATGATCAGTACACAAATCCCACTTGGCTCACCAAATTTCGTTCTTCTAGGTTAAACCGTTCGTTTGCAGTAACCGTTTTCATTTTGAGGTTTCACTCTGTTTTCTCCTATACGGATACATGTATTTGGTACTCTAAATCAAACACGGTTTTTGCTAGCACTTTGAAACTTGACCCAATAAAGAAGTTTCAAATTCTATCTCTATGGTTTGTTTGATGTTGATGTAGCCCTAACAGAGACCTGCGAGAATCACTTTCATGGAAAGGGGTTGCCAAGCTTCCAAAAAACTACGAGTTGCCTGAAATCTCAGCACACACTATTTCACCCAATCTTGATGATACTTTCAGGGAATGATCAGTAGACCAATCCCACTTGGCTGACCAAATTTCGTTCTTGTAGGTTAAACCGTTCGTTTGCAGTAACCGTTTTCATCTTGAGGTTTCAATCTGTTTTCTCCTATAGGGATACATGTATTTGGAACTCTAAATCAAACACGGTTTATGCTAGCTCTTTGAAACTTGACCCAATAAAGCAGTTTCAAGTTCTATCTTTATGGTTTGTTGCTGTTGATGTAGTCCTAAGCAGAGACTTGGGAGCATCACTTTCATGGAAAGTGCTGCCAAGCTTTCAAAAAACTACGAGTTGCCTGAAATCTCAGCAAACACTTTTTCACCCAATCTTGATGATACTTTCAGGGAATGATCAGTACACCAATCCCACTTGGCTCACCTAATTCCGTTCCTCTATGTTAAACCATTCGTTTGTAGTAACCGTTTTAATTTTGAGGTTTCACTCTGTTTACTCCTATACGGATACATGTATTTGGAACTCTAAATCAAACACGGTTTGTGCTAGCTCTTTGAAACTTGACCCAATAAAGCAGTTTCAAGTTCTATCTCTATGGTTTGTTTGCTGTTGACGTAGCCCTAAGCAGAGACTGGCGAGAATCACTTTCATGGAAAGGGGTTGCCAAGCTTCCAAAAAACTACGAGTTTCCTGAAATCTCAGCAAACACTTTTTCACCCAATCTTGATAACACTTTCAGGGAATGATCAGTACACAAATCCCACTTGGCTCACCAAATTTCTTTCTTCTAGGTTAAACCGTTCGTTTGCAGTAACCGTTTTCATCTTGAGGTTCAACTTTGTTTTCTCCTATATGGATACATGTATTTGGAACTCTAAATCAAACACGGTTTGTGCTACCTCTTTGAAACTTGACCCAATAAAGCAGTTTCAAGTTCTATGTCTACAGTTTGTTTGCTGTTGATGTAGCCCTAAGCAGAGACTGGCGAGAATCACTTTCATGGAAAGGGGTTGCCAAGCTTCCAAAATACTACCAGTTGCCTGAAATCACAGCAAACACTTTTTCATTTAATCTTAATGATTCTTCAGGGAATGATCAGTACACTAATCCCACTTAGCTCACCAAATTTCGTTCTTCTAGGTTAAACCGTTCGTTTGCAGTAACCGTTTTCATTTTGACGTTTCACTCTGTTTTCTCCTATACGGATACATGTATTTGGAACTCTAAATCAAACACGGTTTGCGCTAGCTCTTTGAAACTTGACCCAATAAAGCAGTTTCAAGTTCTACCTCTATGGTTTGTTTGCTGTTGACGTAGCCCTTAGCAGAGACTGGCGAGAATCACTTTCATGGAAAGGGGTTTCCAAGCTTCCATAAAACTACGAGTTGCCTGAAATCTCAGCAACCACTTTTTCACCCAATCTTGAAGATACTTTCAGGGAATGATCAGTACACCAATCCCACTTGGCTCACCAAATTTCGTTCTTCTAGGTTAAACCGTTCGTTTGCAGTAACCGTTTTCATGTTGAGGTTTCACTCTGCTTTCTCCTATACGGATACAAGTGTTTTAACTCTAAATCAAACACGGTTTGTTCTAGCTCTTTGAAATTTGACCCAATAAAACAGTTTCAAGTTCTATCTCTATGGTTTGTTTGCTGTTGATGTAACCCTAAGCAGAGACTGGCGAGAATCACTTTCATGGAAAGGGGTTGCCAAGCTTCCAGAAAACTACGAGTTTCCTGAAATCTCAGCAACCACTTTTTCACCCAATCTTGATGATACTTTCAGAAAATGATCAGTACACCAATCCCACTTGGCTCACCAAATTTCGATCTTCTAGGTTAAACCATTCGTTTGCAGTAACCGTTTTCATTTAGAGGTTTCACTCTGTTTTCTCCTATAGGGACACATGTATTTGGAACTCTAAATCAAACACGGTTTGTGCTAGCTCTTTGAAACTTGACCCAATAAAGCAGTTTCAAATTCTATCTCTATGGTTTCTTTGCTGTTGATGTAGCCCTAAGCAGAGACTCGCAAGAATCACTTTCATGGAAAAGCGTTGCCAAGCTTCCAAAAAACTACAAATTGCCTGAAATCTCATCAAACACTTTTTCAACCAATCGTCTTGATACTTTCAGGAAATGATCAGTACACCAATCCCACTTGGATCACCAAATTTCGTTCTTCTAGGTTAAACCGTTCGTTTGCAGTAACCGTTTTCATTTTGAGGTTTCACTCTGTTTTCTCCTATAGGGATACATGTATTTGGAACAATAAATCAAACACGGTTTGTGCTAGCTCTTTGAAACTTGACCCAATAAAGCAGTTTCAAGTTCTATCTTTATGGTTTGTTTGCTGTTGATGTAGTCCTAAGCAGAGACTGGCGAGCATCACTTTCATGAAAAGGGTTGCCAAGCTTTCAAAAAACTACGAGTTGCCTGAAATCTCAGCAAACACTTTTTCACCCAATCTTGATGATACTTTCAGGGAATGATCAGTACACCAGTCCCACTTGGCTCATCTAATTCCGTTCATCTAGGTTAAACCGCTCGTTTGCAGTAACCGTTTTAATTTTGAGGTTTCACTCTGTTTTCTCCTATACGGATACATGTATTTGGAACTCTAAATCAAACACGGTTTGTGGTAGCTGTTTGAAACTTGACAAATAAAGCAGTTTCAAGTTCTATTTCTATGGTTTGTTTGCTGTTGATGTAGCCCTAAGCAGAGACTGGCGAGAATCACTTTCATTGAAAGGGGTTGCCAAGCTTCCAAAAAACTACGAGTTTCCTGAAATCTCATCAAACACTTTTTCACCCAATCGTCCTGATACTTTCAGGGAATGATCAGTACACCAATCCCACTTGGCTAACCAAATTTCGTATTTCTAGGTTAAACCGTTCGTTTGCAGTAACCATTTTAATTTTGAGGTTTCACTCTGTTTTCTCCTATACGGATACATGTATTTGGAACTCTAAATCAAACACGGTTTGTGCTAGCTCTTTGAAACTTGACCCAATAAAGCAGTTTCAAGTTCTATCTCTATGGTTTGTTTGCTGCTGATGTAGCCCTCAGCAGAGACTGGCCAGAATAACTTTCATGGAAAGGGGTTGCCAAGAATCCAAAAAACTACGAGTTTCCTGATATCTCAGCAACCACTTTTTCACCCAAGCGTCCTGATACTTTCAGGGAATGATCAGTACACCAATCCCACTTGGCTCACCAAATTTCGTTATTCTAGGTTAAACCGTTCGTTTGCAGTAACCGTTTTCATTTTGAGGTTTCACTCTGTTTTCTCCTATACGGATACATGTATTTGGTACTCTAAATCAAACACGGTTTTTGCTAGCACTTTGAAACTTGACCCAATAAAGAAGTTTCAAATTCTATCTCTATGGTTTGTTTGATGTTGATGTAGCCCTAACAGAGACCTGCGAGAATCACTTTCATGGAAAGGGGTTGCCAAGCTTCCAAAAAACTACGAGTTGCCTGAAATCTCAGCACACACTATTTCACCCAATCTTGATGATACTTTCAGGGAATGATCAGTAGACCAATCCCACTTGGCTGACCAAATTTCGTTCTTGTAGGTTAAACCGTTCGTTTGCAGTAACCGTTTTCATCTTGAGGTTTCAATCTGTTTTCTCCTATAGGGATACATGTATTTGGAACTCTAAATCAAACACGGTTTATGCTAGCTCTTTGAAACTTGACCCAATAAAGCAGTTTCAAGTTCTATCTTTATGGTTTGTTGCTGTTGATGTAGTCCTAAGCAGAGACTTGGGAGCATCACTTTCATGGAAAGTGCTGCCAAGCTTTCAAAAAACTACGAGTTGCCTGAAATCTCAGCAAACACTTTTTCACCCAATCTTGATGATACTTTCAGGGAATGATCAGTACACCAATCCCACTTGGCTCACCTAATTCCGTTCCTCTATGTTAAACCATTCGTTTGTAGTAACCGTTTTAATTTTGAGGTTTCACTCTGTTTACTCCTATACGGATACATGTATTTGGAACTCTAAATCAAACACGGTTTGTGCTAGCTCTTTGAAACTTGACCCAATAAAGCAGTTTCAAGTTCTCTCTATGGTTTGTTTGCTGTTGATGTAGCCCTAAGCAGAGACTGGCGAGAATCACTTTCATGGAAAGAGGTTGCCAAGCTTCCAAAAAACTACGAGTTGCCTGAAATCTCACCAAACGCTTTTTCACCCAATCTTGATGATACTTTCTGGGAATGATCAGTACACGAATCCCACTTGGCTCACCAAATTTCGTTATACTAGGTTAAACCGTTCGTTCGCAGTAACCGTTTTCATTTTCAGGTTTCACTCTGTTTTCTCCTATACGGATACATGTATTTGGAACTCTGTATCAAACACGGTTTGTGCTAGCTCTTTGAAACTTGACACAAAAAAGCAGTTTCAAGTTCTTTCTCTATGGTTTGTTTGCTATTGATGTAGCCCTAAGCAGAGACTGGCGAGAAACACTTTCATGGAAAGGTGTTGCCAAGCTTCCAAAAAACTACGAGTTGCCTGAAATCTCAGCAAACACTTTTTCACCCAATCTTGATGATACTTTCAGGGAATGATCAGTACACCAATCCCACTTGGCTCACCAAATTTCGTTCTTCTAGGTTAAACCGTTCGTTTGCAGTAACCGTTTTTATTTTGAGGTTTCACTCTGTTTTATCCTATACAGATACATGTATTTGGAACTCTAAATCAAACACGGTTTGTGCTAGCTTTTTGAAACTTGACACAATAAAGCAGTTTCAAGTTCTTTCTCTATGGTTTGTTTTCTGTTGATGTAGCTTTAAGCAGAGACTGGCGAGAATCACTTTCATGGAAAGGGGTTGCCAAGCTTCCAAAAAACTACGAGTTGCCTGAAATCTCAGCAAACACTTTTTCACCCAATCTTGATGATACTTTCAGGGAATGATCAGTACACCAGTCCCACTTGGCTTACCAAATTTCGTTCTTCTAGGTTAAACCGTTCGTTTGCAGTAACCGTTTTCATTTTGAGGTTTCACTCTGTTTTCTCCTATACGGATACATGTATTTGGAACTCTAAATCAAACACGGTTTGTGCTAGCTCTTTGAAACTTGACACAATAAAGCAGATTCAAGTTCTATCTCCATGGTGTTTGCTGTTGATGTAGCCCTAAGCAGAGACTGGCGAGATTCACTTTCATGGAAAGGGGTTGACAAGCTTCCAAAAAACTACGAGTTGCCTGAAATCTCAGCAAACACTTTTTCACCCAATATTGATGACACTTTCAGGGAATGATCAGTCCACCAATTCCACTTGGCTCACCAAATTTCGTTCTTCTAGGATAAACCGTTCGTTTGCAGTAACCGTTTTGATTTTGAGGTTTCACTCTGTTTTCTCCTATACGGATACATGTATTTGGAACTCTAAATCAAACACGGGTTGTGCTAGTTCTTTGAAACGTGACCCAATAAAGCAGTTTCAAATTCTATCTCTATGGTTTGTTTGCTGTTGATGTAGCCCTAAGCAGAGACTGGCGAGAATCACTGTCATGGAAAGGGCTTGCCAAGCTTCCAAAAAACTACGAGATGGCCTGAAATCTCAGCAAACACTTTTTCACCCAATCTTGATGATACATTCAGGGAATTATCAGTACACCAATCCCACTTGGCTCACCAAATTTCGTTCTTCTAGGTTAAACCGTTCATTTGCAGTAACCGTTTTCATTTTGAGGTTTCACTCTGTTTTCTCCTATACGGATACATGTATTTGGAATGCTAAATCAAACACGGTTTGTGCTAGCTCTTTGAAACTTGACACAATAAAGCAGTTTCAAGTTCTAGCTCTATGGTTTGTTTGCTGTTGATGTACCACTAAGGAGAGACTGGCGAGAATCACTTTCATGGAAAGGGGTTGCCAAGCTTCCAGAAAACTACGAGTTGCCTGATATCTCAGCAAACACTTTTTCCCCCAATCTTGATGATACTTTCGTGGAATGATCAGTACACCAATCCCACTTGGCTCACCAAATTTCGTTCTTCTAGGTTAAACCGTTCTTTTGCAGTAACCATTTTCATTTTGAGGTTTCACTCTGTTTTCTCCTATACGGATACATGTACTTGGAACTCTAAATAAAACACGGTTTGTGCTAGCTCTTTGAAACTTGACCCAATAAAGCAGTTTCAAGTTCTGTCTCTATGGTTTGTTTGCTGTTGATGTAGCCCTAAGCAGAGACTGGCGCGAATCACTTTCATGGAAAGGTATTGCCAAGCTTCCAATATACTACGAGTTGCCTGAAATCTCAGCAAACACTTTTTAACCCAATCTTGATCACAGATTCAGGGAATGACCATTACACCAATTCCACTTGGCTCACCAAATTTCGTTCTTCTAGGATAAACCGTTCGTTTGCAGTAACCGTTTTCATTTTGAGGTTTAACTCTGTTTTCTCCTATACGGATACATGTATTTGGAACTCTAAATCAAACACGGGTTGTGCTAGCTCTTTGAAACCTGACCCAATAAAGCAGTTTCAAATTCTGTCTCTATGGTTTGTTTGCTGTTGATGTAGCCCTAAGCAGAGACTGGCGAGAATCACTGTCATGGAAAGGGCTTGCCAAGCTTCCAAAAAACTACGAGTTGCCTGAAATCTCAGCAAACACTTTTTCACCCAATTTTGATGATACATTCAGGGAATGATCAGTACACCAATCCCACTTGGCTCACCAAATTTCGTTCTTCTAGGTTAAACCGTTCATTTGCAGTAACCATTTTCATTTTGAGGTTTCACTCTGTTTTCTCCTATACGGATACATGTATTTGGAACTCTAAATCAAACACGGTTTGTGCTAGCTTTTTGAAACTTGACACAATAAAGCAGTTTCATGTTCTATCTCCATGGTTTGTTTGCTGTTGATATAGCCCTAAGCAGAGACTGGCGAGAATCACTTTCATGGAAAGGGGTTGCCAAGCTTCCAAAAAACTACGAGTTGCCTGAAATCTCAGCAAACACTTTTTCAACCAATCTTGATGACACTTTCAGGGAATGATCAGTACACCAATTATACTTGGCTCACCAAATTTCGTTCTACTAGGATAAACCGTTCGTTTGCAGTAACCGTTTTCATTTTGAGGTTTCACTCTGTTTTCTCCTATACGGATACATGTATTTGGAACTGTAAACCAAACACGGTTTGTGCTAGCACTTTGAAACTTGACCCAATGAAGCAGTTTCAAGTTCTTTCTCAATATTTTTTTTGCTGTTGATTTAGCCCTAAGCAGAGACTGGCGAGAATCACTTTCATGGAAAGGGGTTGCCAAGCATCCAAAAAACTACGAGTTCCCTGAAATCTCAGCAAACACTTTTTCACCCAATCTTGATGACACTTTCAGGGAATGATCAGTACACAAATCCTCACTTGGCTCAGCAAATTTAGTTCTTCTAGGTTAAATCGTTATTTGCAGTAACCGTTTTCATTTTGAGGTTTCACTCTGTTTCTCCTATACGGGATACATGTATTTGGATCTCTAAATCAACACGGTTTGTGCTAGCTCTTTGAAACTTCACCCAATAAAGCAGTTTCAAGTTCTATCTCTGGTTTGTTTGCTGTTGATGTAGCCCTAAGCAGAGACTGGCAAGAAACCCTTTCATGGAAAGGTGTTGCCAAGCTTCCAAAAAACTACGAGTTGCTGAAATCTCAGCAACACTTTCACCGATCTTGATGATACTTTCAGGGAATGATCAGTACACCAATCCCACTTGGCTCACAAATTTCGTTCTTCTAGGTTAACCGTTCATTTGCAGTAACCGTTTTCATTTTGAGGTTTCACTCTGTTTTCTCCTATACGGATACATGTATTTGGAACTCTAAATCAAACACGGTTTGTGCTAGCTCTTTGAAACTTGACACAATAAAGCAGTTTCAAGTTCTATCTCCATGGGTTTATTTGCTGTTGATGTAGCCCCTAAGCAGAGACTGGCGAGAATCACTTTCATCTAAAGGGGTTGCCAAGCTTCCATAAAACTACGAGTTGCCTGAAATCTCAGCAAACACTTTTTCACCAATCTTGATGACACTTTCAGGGAATGATCAGTACACCAATTCCACTTGGCTCACCAAATTTCGTTCTTCTAGGATAAACCGTTCGTTTGCAGTAACCGTTTTCATTTTGAGGGTTTCACTCTGTTTTTCTCCTATACAGATACATGTATTTTGGAACTGTAAACCAAACACGGTTTGTGCTAGCTCTTTGAAACTTGACCCAATGAAGTAGTTTCAAGTTCTTTCTCTATGGTTTTTTTGCTGTTGATGTAGCCCTAAGCAGAGACTGGCGAGAATCACTTTCATGCAAAGGGGTTGCCAAGCTTCCAAAAAACTACGAGTTCCCTGAAATCTCAGCAAACACTTTTCACCCAATCTTGATGATACTTTCAGGGAATGATCAGTACACAAATCCCACTTGGCTCACCAAATTTCGTTCTTCTAGGTTAACGGTTCATTTGCAGTAACCGTTTTCATTTTGAGGTTTCACTCTGTTTTCTCCTATACGGATACATGTATTTGGATCTCTATATCAAACACGGTTTTGTGCTAGCTCTTTGAAACTTGACCCAATAAAGCAGTTTCAAGTTCTATCTCTATGGTTTGTTTGCTGTTGATGTAGCCTAAGCAGAGACTGGAGAGAAACACTTTTATGGAAAGGTGTTGCCAAGCTTCCAAAATACTATGAGTTGCCTGAAATCTCAGAAACACTTTTTCACCCAATCTTGATGATACTTTCAGGGAATTATCAGTGCACCAATTCCACTTGGCTCACCAAATTTCGTTCTTCTAGGTTAAACCGTTCGTTTGCAGTAACCATTTTTATTTTGAGCTTTCACTCTGTTTATCCTATACGGATACATGTATTTCGAACTCTAAATCAACCACGGTTTGTGCTATCTCTTTGAAACTTGACCCAATAAAGCAGTTTCAAGTTCTATCTCTATGGTTTGTTTGCTGTTGATGTAGCCCTAAGCAGAGACTGGCGAGAATCACTTTCATGGAAAGGGGTTGCAAAGCTTCCAAAAAAACTACGGGTTTCCTAAAATCTCAGCAAGCACTTTTTGACCCAATCTTGATGATACTTTCAGGGAATGATCAGTACACCAATCCCACTTGGCTCACCAAATTTCGTTCTTCTAGGTTAAACGTTCGTTTGGAGTAACCGTTTTAATTTGAGGTTTCACTCTGTTTTCTCCTATACGGATACATGTATTTGGAACTCTAAATCAAACACGGTTTAGGCTAGCTCTTTGAAACTTGACCCAATAAAGCAGTTTCAAGTTTTGTCTCTATGGTTTGTTTGCTGTTGATGTAGCCCTAAGCAGAGACTGGCGAGAATCACTTTCTTAAAAAGGGGTTGCCAGCTTCCAAAAAACTACGAGTTGCCTGAAATCTCAGCAAACACTTTTTCACCCAATCTTGAAGATACTTTCCAGGAATGATCAGTACACCAAACCCACTTGGCTCACCAAATTTCGTTCTTCTAGGTTAAACCGTTCTTTTGCAGTAACAGTTTTCATTTTGAGGTTTCACTCTGTTTTCTCCTATTCAGATACATGTATTTGGAAGTGTAAAATCAAACACTGTTTTTGCTGGCTCTTTGAAACTTGACCCAATAAAGCAGTTCCAAGTTCTGTCTCTATGGTTTCTTTGCTGTTGATGTAGCCCTAAGCAGAGACTGGCGAGAATCACTTTCATGGAAAGGGGTTGCCAAGCTTCCAAAAAACTACGAGTTGCCTGAAATCTCAGCAAACACTTTTTCACCCAATCTTGATGATACTTTCAGGGAATGATCAGTACACCAGTCCCACTTGGCTAACCAAATTTCGTTCATCTAGGTTAAACCGTTCGTTTGCAGTAACCGTTTTCATTTTGAGGTTTCACTCTGTTTTCTCCTATACGGATACATGTATTTAGAAATCTAAATCAAACACGGTTTGTGCTAGCTCTTTGAAACTTGACCCAATAAAGCAGTTTCAAGTTCAATCTCTATGGTTTGTTTGCTGTTGATGTAGCCCTAAGCAGAGACTGGCGAGAATCACTTTCTTAAAAAGGGGTTGCCAAGCTTCCAAAAACTACGAGTTGCCTGAAATCTCAGCAAACACTTTTTCACCCAATCTTGATGATACTTTCCAGGAAGGATCAGTACACCAATCCCACTTGGCTCACCAAATTTCGTTCTTCTAGATTAAACCGTTCTTTTGCAGTAACAGTTTTCATTTTGAGGTTTAACTCTGTTTTCTCCTATACGGATACATGTATTTGGAACACTAAATCAAACATGGGTTGTGCTAGCTCTATGAAACTTGACCCAATAAAGCAGTTTCAAATTCTATCTTTATGGTTTGTTTGCTGTTGATGTAGCCCTCAGCAGAGACTGGCGAGAATCACTGTCATGGAAAGGGCTTGCCAAGCTTCCAAAAAACTACGAGTTGCCTGAAATCTCAGCAAATACTTTTTCACCCAATCTTGATGATACATTCAGGGAATGATCAGTACACCAATCCCACTTGGCTCACCAAATTTCGTTCTTCTAGGTTAAACCGTTCATTTGCAGTAACCGTTTTCATTTTGAGGTTTCACTCTGTTTTCTCCTATACGGATACATGTATTTGGAACTCTAAATCAAACACGGTTTGTGCTAGCTCTTTGAAACTTGACACAATAAAGCAGTTTCAAGTTCTATCTCCATGGTTTGTTTGCTGTTGATGTAGCCCTAAGCATAGACTGGCGAGAATCACTTTCATGGAAAGGGGTTGCCAAGCTTCCAAAAAACTACGAGTTGCCGAAATCTCAGCAAACACTTTTTCACCCAATCTTGATGACACTTTCAAGGAATGATCAGTACACCAATTCCACTTGGCTCACCAAATTTCGTTCTTCTAGGATAAACCGTTCGTTTGCAGTAACCGTTTTCATTTTGAGGTTTCACTCTGTTTTCTCCTATACAGATACATGTATGTGGAACTGTAAACCAAACACGGTTTGTGCTAGCTCTTTGAAACTTGACCCAATGAAGCAGTTTCAAGTTCTTTCTCTATGGTTTTTTTGCTGTTGATGTAACCCTAAGCAGAGACTGGCGAGAATCACTTTCATGGAAAGGGGTTGCCAAGCTTCCAAAAAACTACGAGTTCCCTGAAATCTCAGCAAACACTTTTTCACCGAATCTTGATGATACTTTAAGGGAATGATCAGTACACAAATCCCAATTGGCTCACCAAATTTCGTTCTTCTAGGTTATACCGTTCATTTGCAGTAACCGTTTTCATTTTGAGTTTTCACTCTGTTTTCTCCTATACGGATACATGTATTTGGATCTCTATATCAAACACGGTTTGTGCTAGCTCTTTGAAACTTGACCCAATAAAGCAGTTTAAAGTTCTGTCTCTATGGTTTGTTTGCTGTTGATGTAGCCCTAAACAGAGACTGGCGAGAATCACTTTCATGGAAAGGTGTTGCCAAGCTTCCAAAAAACTACGAGTTTCCTAAAATCTCAGCAAACACTTTTTCACCCAATCTTGATGATACTTTCAGGGAATGATCAGTACACGATTCCCACTTGGCTAACCAAATTTCGTTCTTCTAGGTTAAACCGTTCGTTTGCAGTAACCGTTTTCATTTTGAGGTTTCACTCTGTTTTCTCCTATACGGATACATGTATTTGGAACTCTAAATCAAACACGGTTTGTGCTAGCTCTTTGAAAATTGAACCAATAAAGCAGTTTCAAGTTTTATCTATATGGTTTGTTTGCTGTTGATGTAGCCCTAAGCAGAGACTGGCGAGAATCACTTTCATGGAAAGGGGTTGCAAAGCTTCCAAAAAACTACGAGTTTCCTAAAATCTCAGCAAGCAATTTTTTACCCAATCTTGATGATACTTTCCAGGAATCATCAGTACACCAATCCCACTTGGCTCACCAAATTTCGTTCTTCTAGGTTAAACCATTCTTTTCAGTAACAGTTTTCATTTTGAGGTTTCACTCTGTTTTCTCCTATTCAGATACATGTATTTGGAACATTAAATCAAACACAGTTTTTGCTAGCCCTTTGAAACTTGACCCAATAAAGCAGTTCCAAGTTCTGTCTCTTGGTTTGTTTGCTGTTGATGTAGCCCTAAGCAGAGACTGGCGAGAATCACTTTTATGGAAAGGTATTGCCAAGCTTTCAAAAAACTACGAGTTGCCTGAAATCTCAGCAAATACTTTTTCACCCAATCTTGATGACACTTTCAGGGAATGATCAGTACACCAATTCCACTTGGCTCACCACATTTCGTTCTTCTAGGATAAACCGTTCGTTTGCAGTAACCGTTTTCATTTTGAGGTTTCACTCTGTTTTCTCCTATACAGATACATGTATTTGGAACTGTAAACCAAACACCGTTTGTACTAGCTCTTTGAAACTTGACCCAATAAAGCAGTTTCAAGTTCTATCTCTATGGTTTGTTTGCTGTTGATGTAGCCCTAAGCAAAGACTGGCAAGAATCACTTTCATGGAAAGGGGTTGCCAAGCTTCCAAAAAACTACGAGTTGCCTGAAATCTCAGCAAACACTTTTTCACCCAATCTTGATGATACTTTCAGGGAATGATCAGTACACCAATCCCACTTGGCTCACCAAATTTCGTTCTTCTAGGTTAAACCGTTCATTTGCAGTAACCGTTTTCATTTTGAGGTTTCACTCTGTTTTCTCCTATACGGATACATGTATTTGGAACTCTAAATCAAACACGGTTTGTGCTAGCTCTTTGAAACTTGACCCAATAAAGCAGTTTCCAGTTCTATCTCTATGGTTTGTTTGCTGTTGATGTAGCCCTAAGCAGAGACTGGCGAGAATCACTTTCATGGAAAGGGGTTGCCAAGCTTACAAAAATTAAGAGTTGCCTGAAATCTCAGCAAACACTTTTTCACCCAATCGTGATGATACTTTCAGGGAATGATCAGTACACCAATCCCACTTGGCTCACCAAATTTTGTTCTTGAAGGTTAAACCGTTCGTTTGCAGTAACCGTTTTCATTTTGAGGTTTAACTTTGTTTTCTCCTATACGGATTCATGTACTTGGAACTCTAAATCAAACACGGTTTGTGCTAAGTCTTTGATACTTGACCCAATAAAGCAGTTTCAAGTTCTATCTCTATGGTTTATTTGCTGTTAAGTAGTCCTAAGCAGAGACTGGCGAGAATCACTTTCATGGAAAGGGGTTGCCAAGCTTCCAAAAAACTACGAGTTGCCTGAAATTTCCGCAAACACTTTTTCACCCAATCTTGATGATACTTTCAGGGAATGATCAGTACACCAATCCCACTAGTCACACCAAATTTCGTTCTTCTAGGTTAAACCGTTCATTTGCAGTAACCGTTTTCATTTTGAGGTTTCACTCTGTTTTCTCCTATACGGATACATGTATTTGGAACTCTAAATCAAACACGGTTTGTGCTAGCTCTTTGAAACTTGACCCAATAAAGCAGTTTCCAGTTCTATCTCTATGGTTTGTTTGCTGTTGATGTAGCCCTAAGCAGAGACTGGCGAGAATCACTTTCATGGAAAGGGGTTGCCAAGCTTCCAAAAAAATTCAAGTTGCCTGAAATCTCAGCAAACACTTTTTCATCCAATCGTGATGATACTTTCAGGGAATGATCAGTACACCAATTCCACTTGGCTCACCAAATTTTGTTCTTGAAGGTTAAACCGTTCATTTGCAGTAACCGTTTTCATTTTGAGGTTTCACTCTGTTTTCTCCTATACGGATATATGTATTTGGAACTCTAAATCAAACACGGTTTGTGCTAGCTCTTTGAAACTTGACCCAATAAAGCAGTTTGAAGTTCTATCTCTATGGTTTGTTTGCTGTTGATGTAGCCCTAAGCAGAGACTGGCGAGAATCACTTTCATGGAAAGGGGTTGCCAAGCTTCCAAAAACTACGAGTTGCCTGAAATCTCAGCAAACACTTTTTCACCCAATCTTGATGATACTTTCAGGGAATGATCAGTACACCAATCCCACTTGGCTCACCAAATTTCCTTCTTCTACGTTAAACCGTTCGTTTGCACTAACCGTTTTCATTTTGAGGTTTCACTCTGTTTTCTCCTATACGGATACATGTATTTGGAACTCTAAATCAAACACGGTTTGTGCTAGCTCTTTGAAACTTGACCCAATAAAGCAGTTTCAAGTTCTATCTCTATGGTTTGTTTGCTGTTGATGTAGCCCTAAGCAGAGACTGGCGAGAATCACTTTAATGGAAAGGGGTTGCCAAGCTTCCAAAAAAATACAAGTTGCCTGAAATCTCAGCAAACACTTTTTCATCCAATCGTGATGATACTTTCAGGGAATGATCAGTACACCAATTCCACTTGGCTCACCAAATTTTGTTCTTGAAGGTTAAACCGTTCGTTTGCAGTAACCGTTTTCATTTTGAGGTTTCACTCTGTTTTCTCCTATACGGATATATGTATTTGGAACTCTAAATCAAACACGGTTTGTGCTAGCTTTTTGAAACTTGACCCAATAAAGCAGTTTGAAGTTCTATCTCTATGGTTTGTTTGCTGTTGATGTAGCCCTAAGCAGAGACTTGCGAGAATCACTTTCATGGAAAGGGGTTGCCAAGCTTCCAAAAAACTACGAGTTGCCTGAAATCTCAGCAAACACTTTTTCACCCAATCTTGATGATACTTTCAGGGAATGATCAGTACACCAATCCCACTTGGCTCACCAAATTTCCTTCTTCTACGTTAAACCGTTCGTTTGCACTAACCGTTTTCATTTTGAGGTTTCACTCTGTTTTCTCCTATACGGATACATGTATTTGGAACTCTAAATCAAACACGGTTTGTGCTAGCTCTTTGAAACTTGACCCAATAAAGCAGTTTCAAGTTCTATCTCTATGGTTTGTTTGCTGTTTATGTAGTCCTAAGCAGAGACTGGCGAGAATCACTTTCATGGAAAGGGGTTGTCAAGCTTCCAAAAAACTACGAGTGGCCTGAAATCTCAGCAACACCTTTTTCACCCAATCTTGATGATACTTTCAGGGAATGATCAGTACACCAATCCAACTTGGCTCACCAAATTTCGTTCTTCTAGGTTAAACCGTTCATTTGCAGTAACCGTTTTCATTTTGAGGTTTCACTCTGTTTTCTCCTATACGGATACATGTATTTGGAACTCTAAATCAAACACGGTTTGTGCTAGCTCTTTGAAACTTGACCCAATAAAGAAGTTTCCAGTTCTATCTCTATGGTTTGTTTGCTGTTGATGTAGCCCTAAGCAGAGACTGGCGAGAATCACTTTCATGGAAAGGGGTTGCCAAGCTCCAAAAAACTACAAGTTGCCTGAAATCTCAGCAAACGCTTTTTCATCCAATCGTGATGATACTTTCAGGGAATGATCAGTACACCAATTCCACTTGGCTCACCAAATTTTGTTCTTGAAGGTTAAACCGTTCGTTTGCAGTAACCGTTTTCATTTTGAGGTGTCACTCTGTTTTCTCCTATACGGATATATGTATTTGGAACTCTAAATCAAACACGGTTTGTGCTAGCTCTTTGAAACTTGACCCAATAAAGCAGTTTGAAGTTCTATCTCTATGGTTTGCTTGCTGTTGATGTAGCCCTAAGCAGAGACTGGCGAGAATCACTTTCATGGAAAGGGGTTGCCAAGCTTCCAAAAAACTACGAGTTGCCTGAAATCTCAGCAACCACTTTTTCACCCAATCTTGATGATACTTTCAGGGAATGATCAGTACACCAATCGCACTTGGCTCACCAAATTTCCTTCTTCTACGTTAAACCGTTCGTTTGCACTAACCGTTTTCATTTTGAGGTTTCACTCTGTTTTCTCCTATACGGATACATGTATTTGGAACTCTAAATCAAACACGGTTTGTGCTAGCTCTTTGAAACTTGACCCAATAAAGCAGTTTCAAGTTCTATCTCTATGGTTTGTTTGCTGTTTATGTAGTCCTAAGCAGAGACTGGCGAGAATCACTTTCATGGAAAGGGGTTGTCAAGCTTCCAAAAAACTACGAGTGGCCTGAAATCTCAGCAACCCCTTTTTCACCCAATCTTGATGATACTTTCAGGGAATGATCAGTACACCAATCCCACTTGGCTCATCAAATTTCGTTCTTCTAGGTTAAACCGTTCATTTGCTGTAACCGTTTTCATTTTGAGGTTTCACTCTGTTTTCTCCTATACAAATACATGTTTTTGGAACTCTAAATCAAACACGGTTTGTGCTAGCTCTTTGAAACTTGACCCAATAAAGCAGTTTCCAGTTCTATCTCTATGGTTTGTTTGCTGTTGATGTAGCCCTAAGCAGAGACTGGCGAGAATCACTTTCATAGAAAGGGGTTGCCAACTTCCAAAAAACTACGAGTTGCCTGAAATCTCAGCAAACACTTTTTCACCCAATCTTTATGATACTTTCAGGGAATGATCAGTACACCAATCCCACTTGGCTCACCAAATTTCGTTCTTCTAGGTTAAACCGTTCGTTTGCAGTAACCGTTTTCATTTTGAGGTTTCACTCTGTTTTCTCCTATAGGGATACATGTATTTGGAACTCTAAATCAAACACGGTTTGTGCTAGCTCTTGAAACTTGACCCAATAAAGCAGTTTCAAGTTCTATCTTTATGGTTTGTTTGCTGTTTATGTAGTCCTAAGCAGAGACTGGCGAGAATCACTTTCATGGAAAGGGGTTGCCAAGCTTCCAAAAAACTACGAGTTGCCTGAAATTTCCGCAAACACTTTTTCACCCAATCTTGATGATACTTTCAGAAAATGATCACTACACCAATCCCACTTGGTTCACCAAATTTTGTTCTTCTAGTTTAAACCGTTCATTTGCAGTAACCGTTTTCATTTTGAGGTTTCACTCTGTTTTTTCCTATACGGATACATGTATTTGAAACTCTAAATCAAACACGGTTCGTGCTAGCTCTTTGAAACTTGAAACAATAAAGCAGTTTCAAGTTCTATCTCTATGGTTTGTTTGCTGTTGATGTAGTCCTAAGCAGAGACTGGCGAGAATCACTTTCATGGAAAGGGGTTGGCAAGCTTCCAAAAATCTACAAGTTCCCTGAAATCTCAGCAACCACTTTTTCACCCAATCTTGATGATACTTTCAGGGAATGATCAGTACACCAATCCCACTTGGCTCACCAAATTTCGTTCTTCTAGGTTGAACCGTTATTTTGCAGTAACCGTTTTCATTTAGAGGTTTCACTTTTTTTTCTGCTATACGGATACATGTATTTGGAACTCTAAATCAAACACGGTTTGTGCTAGCTCTTTGAAACTTGACCCAATAAAGCAGTTTGAAGATCTATCTCTATGGTTTGTTTGCTGTTGATGTAGACCTAAGCAGAGACTGGCGAGAATCACTTTCATGGAAAGGGGTTGCCAAGCTTCCAAAAAACTACGAGTTGCCTGAAATTTCCGCAAACACTTTTTCACCCAATCTTGATGATACTTTCAGGGAATGATCAGTACACCAATCCCACTAGTCACACCAAATTTCGTTCTTCTAGGTTAAACCGTTCATTTGCAGTAACCGTTTTCATTTTGAGGTTTCACTCTGTTTTCTCCTATACGGATACATGTATTTGGAACTCTAAATCAAACACGGTTTGTGCTAGCTCTTTGAAACTTGACCCAATAAAGCAGTTTCCAGTTCTATCTCTATGGTTTGTTTGCTGTTGATGTAGCCCTAAGCAGAGACTGGCGAGAATCACTTTCATGGAAAGGGCTTGCCAAGCTTCCAAAAAAATACAAGTTGCCTGAAATCTCAGCAACACCTTTTTCACCCAATCTTGATGATACTTTCAGGGAATGATCAGTACACCATTCCAACTTGGCTCACCAAATTTCGTGCTTCTAGGTTAAACCGTTCATTTGCAGTAACCGTTTTCATTTTGAGGTTTCACTCTGTTTTCTCCTATACGGATACATGTTTTTGGAACTCTAAATCAAACACGGTTTGTGCTAGCTCTTTGAAACTTGACCCAATAAAGCAGTTTCCAGTTCTATCTCTATGGTTTGTTTGCTGTTGATGTAGCCCTAAGCAGAGACTGGCGAGAATCACTTTCATGGAAAGGGGTTGCCAAGCTTCCAAAAAACTACGAGTTGCCTGAAATCTCAGCAAACACTTTTTCACCCAATCTTGATGATACTTTCAGGGAATGATCAGTACACCAATCCCACTTGGCTCACCAAATTTCGTTCTTCTAGGTTAAACCGTTCGTTTGCACTAACCGTTTGCATTTTGAGGTTTCACTCTGTTTTCTCCTATACGGATACATGTATTTGGAACTCTAAATCAAACACGGTTTGTGCTAGCTCTTTGAAACTTGACCCAATAAAGCAGTTTGAAGTTCTATCTCTATGGTTTGTTTGCTGTTGATGTAGCCCTAAGCAGAGACTGGCGAGAATCACTTTCATGGAAAGGGGTTGCCAAGCTTCCAAAAAACTACGAGTTGCCTGAAATCTCAGCAAACACTTTTTCACCCAATCTTGATGATACTTTCAGGGAATGATAAGTACACCAATCCCACTTGGCTCACCAAATTTCCTTCTTCTACGTTAAACCGTTCGTTTGCACTAACCGTTTTCATTTTGAGGTTTCACTCTGTTTTCTCCTATACGGATACATGTATTTGGAACTCTAAATCAAACACGGTTTGTGCTAGCTCTTTGAAACTTGACCCAATAAAGCAGTTTCAAGTTCTATCTCTATGGTTTGTTTGCTGTTTATGTAGTCCTAAGCAGAGACTGGCGAGAATCACTTTAATGGAAAGGGGTTGTCAAGCTTCCAAAAAACTACGAGTGGCCTGAAACCTCAGCAACACCTTTTTCACCCAATCTTGATGATACTTTCAGGGAATGATCAGTACACCAATCCAACTTGGCTCACCAAATTTCGTTCTTCTAGGTTAAACCGTTCATTTGTAGTAACCGTTTTCATTTTGAGGTTTCACTCTGTTTTCTCCTATACGGATACATGTATTTGGAACTCTAAATCAAACACGGTTTGTGCTAGCTCTTTGAAACTTGAACCAATAAAGCAGTTTCAAGTTCTATCTCTATGGTTTGTTTGCTGTTGATGTAGCCCTAAGCAGAGACTGGCGAGAATCACTTTCATGGAAAGGGGTTGCCAAGCTTCCAAAAAACTACAAGTTGCCTGAAATCTCAGCAAACACTTTTTCATCCAATCGTGATGATACTTTCAGGGAATGATCAGTACACCAATTCCACTTGGCTCACCAAATTTTGTTCTTGAAGGTTAAACCGTTCGTTTGCAGTAGCCGTTTTCATTTTGAGGTGTCACTCTGTTTTCTCCTATACGGATATATGTATTTGGAACTCTAAATCAAACACGGTTTGTGCTAGCTCTTTGAAACTTGACCCAATAAAGCAGTTTGAAGTTCTATCTCTATGGTTTGCTTGCTGTTGATGTAGCCCTAAGCAGAGACTGGCGAGAATCACTTTCATGGAAAGGGGTTGCCAAGCTTCCAAAAACTACGAGTTGCCTGAAATCTCAGCAACCACTTTTTCACCCAATCTTGATGATACTTTCAGGGAATGATCAGTACACCAATCGCACTTGGCTCACCAAATTTCCTTCTTCTACGTTAAACCGTTCGTTTGCACTAACCGTTTTCATTTTGAGGTTTCACTCTGTTTTTTCCTATACGGATACATGTATTTGGAACTCTAAATCAAACACGGTTTGTGCTAGCTCTTTGAAACTTGACCCAATAAAGCAGTTTCAAGTTCTATCTCTATGGTTTGTTTGCTGTTTATGTAGTCCTAAGCAGAGACTGGCGAGAATCACTTTCATGGAAAGGGGTTGTCAAGCTTCCAAAAAAGTACGAGTGGCCTGAAATCTCAGCAATCCCTTTTTCACCCAATCTTGATGATACTATCAGGGAATGATCAGTACACCAATCCCACTTGGCTCACCAAATTTCGTTCTTCTAGGTTAAACCGTTCGTTTGCAGTAACCGTTTTCATTTTGAGGTTTCACTCTGTTTTCTCCTATAGGGATACATGTATTTGGAACTCTAAATCAAACACGGTTTGTGCTAGCTCTTGAAACTTGACCCAATAAAGCAGTTTCAAGTTCTATCTCTATGGTTTGTTTGCTGTTTATGTAGTCCTAAGCAGAGACTGGCGAGAATCACTTTCATGGAAAGGGGTTGCCAAGCTTCCAAAAAACTACGAGTTGCCTGAAATTTCCGCAAACACTTTTTCACCCAATCTTGATGATACTTTCAGAAAATGATCACTACACCAATCCCACTTGGTTCACCAAATTTTGTTCTTCTAGTTTAAACCGTTCATTTGCAGTAACCGTTTTCATTTTGAGGTTTCACTCTGTTTTTTCCTATACGGATACATGTATTTGGAACTCTAAATCAAACACGGTTTGTGCTAGCTCTTTGAAACTTGACCCAATAAAGCAGTTTCAAGTTCTATCTCTATGGTTTGTTTGCTGTAGATGTAGCCCTAAGCAGAGACTGGCGAGAATCACTTTCATGGAAAGGGGTTGCCAAGCTTCCTAAAAACTACCTGTTGCCTGAAATCTCAGCAAACACTTTTTCACCCAATCTTGATGATACTTTCAGGGAATGATCAGTACACCAATCCAACTTGGCTCAACAAATTTCGTTCTTCTAAGTTAAACCGTTCGTTTGCAGTAAAACATTTTCATTTTGAGGTTTCACTCTGTATTCTCCTTCACGGATACATGTATTTGGAACTCTAATTCTAACACGGTTTCTACTAGCTCTTTGAAACTTCACCCAATAAAGCAGTTTGAAGTTCTATCTCTATGGTTTGTTTGCTGTTGATGTAGCCCTAAGCAGAAACTGGCGAGAATCCCTTTCATGGAAAGGGGTTGTAAAGCTTCCAAAAAACTACGAGTTCCCTGAAATCTCAGCAACCACTTTTTCACCCAATCTTGATGATACTTTCAGGGAATAATCAGTACACCAATCCCACTTGGCTCACCAAATTTCCTTCTTCTACGTTAAACCGTTCGTTTGCACTAACCGTTTTCATTTTGAGGTTTCAATCTGTTTTCTCCTATACGGATACATGTATTTGAAACTCTAAATCAAACACGGTTTGTGCTAGCTCTTTGAAACTTGACCCAATAAAGCAGTTTCAAGTTCTATCTCTATGGTTTGTTTGCTGTTTATGTAGTCCTAAGCAGAGACTGGCGAGAATCACTTTCATGGAAAGGGGTTGCCAAGCTTCCAATAAACTACGAGTTGCCTGAAATCTCAGCAAACACTTTTTCACCCAATCTTGATGATACTTTCAGGGAATGATCAGTACACCAATCCCACTTGGCTGACCAAATTTCGTTCTTCTAGGTTAAACCGTTCGTTTGCAGTAACCGTTTTCATTTTGAGGTTTCACTCTGTTTTCTCCTATAGGGATACATGTATTTGGAACTCTAAATCGAACACGGTTTGTGCTAGCTCTTGAAACTTGACCCAATAAAGCAGTTTCAAGTATTATCTCTATGGTTTGTTTGCTGTTGATGTAGTCCTAAGCAGAGACTGGAGAGAATCACTTTCATGGAAAGGGGTTCCCAAGCTTCCAAAAAACTACGAGTTGCCTGAAATCTCAGCAACCACTTTTTCACCCAATCTTGATGATACTTTCAGGGAATGATCAGTACACCAATCCCACTTGGCTCACCAAATTTCGTTCTTCTACGTTAAACCGTTCGTTTACAGTAACCGTTTTCATTTTGAGGTTTCACTCTGTTTTCTCCTATACGGATACATGTATTTGGAACTCTAATTCAAACACGGTTTGTGCTAGCTCTTTGAAAGTTGACCCAATAAAGCAGTTTCAAGTTCTGTCTCTATGGTTTGTTTGCTGTTGATGTAGCCCTTAGCAGAGATTGTCGAGAATCACTTACATGGAAAGGGGTTGCCAAGCTTCCAAAAAACTACGAATTTTTCTGAAATCTCAGCAAACACTTTTTCTCCCAATCTTGATGATACTTTCAGGGAATGATCAGTACACCAATCCCACTTGGCTCACCAAATTACGTTCTTCTAGGTTAAACCGTTCGTTTGCAGTAACCGTTTTCATTTTGAGGTTTCACTCTGTTTTCTCCTATATGGATACATGTATTTGGAACTCTAAATCATACACGGTTTGTGCTAGCTCTTTGAAACTTGACCCAATAAAGCAGTTTCAAGTTCTATCTCTATGGTTTGTTTGCTGTTGATGTAGCCCTAAGCAGAGACTGGCGAGAATCACTTTCATGGAAAGGGGTTGCCAAGCTTCCAAAAAAGTACGAGTTGCCTGAAATCTGATCAAAACCTTTTTCACCCAATCTTGATGATACTTTCAGGGAATCATCAGTACACCAATCTCACTTGGCTCACCAAATTTCGTTCTTCTAGGTTAAACCGTTCTTTTGCAGTAACCGTTTTCATTTTGAGGTTTCACTCTGTTTTCTCCTATACAGGTACATGCATTTGGAACTCTAAATCAAACACGGTTTGTGCTAGGTTTTTGAAACTAGACCCAATAAAGCAGTTTCAAGTTCTATCTCAGTGGTTTCTTTGCTGTTTATGTAGCCCTAAGCAGAGACTGGCGCGAATCACTTTCATGGAAAGCGGTTGCCAAGCTTCCAAAAACTACGAGTTCCTGAAATCTCAGCAAACACTTTTTCACCCAATCGTGATGATACTTTCAGGGAATGATCAGTACACCAATCCCACTTGGCTCACCAAATTTCGTTCTTCTAGGTTAAACCGTTCGTTTGCAGTAACCGTTTTCATTTTGAGGTTTCACTCTGTTTTCTCCTGTACGGATTCATGTATTTGGAATTTTAAATCAAACACGGTTTGTGCTAGGTCTTTGATACTTGACCCAATAAAGCAGTTTCAAGTTCTATCTCTATGGTTTGTTTGCTGTTTATGTAGTCCTAAGCAGAGACTGGCAAGAATCACTTTCATGGAAAGGGGTTGCCAAGCTTCCAAAAAACTACGAGTGGCCTGAAATCTCAGCAAACACTTTTTCACCCAATCTTGATGAGAGTTTCAGGGAATGATCAGTACTCCAATCTCACTTGGCTCATTAAATTTCTTTCTTCTAGGTTAAACCGTTCATTTGCAGTAACCGTTTTCATTTTGAGGTTTCACTCTGTTTTCTCCTATACGGATACATGTATTTGGAAGTCTCAATCAAACACGGTTTGTGCTAGCTCTTTGAAACTTGACCCAATAAAGCAGTTTCAAGTTCTATCTCTATGGTTTGTTTGCTGTTGATGTAGCCCTAAGCAGAGACTGGCGAGAATCACTTTCATGGAAAGGGGTTGCCAAGCTTCCAAAAAACTACGAGTTTCCTGAAATCTCAGCAACCACTTTTTCACCCAATCTTGATGATACTTTCAGGGAATGATCAGTACACCAATCCCACGAGGCTCACCAAATTTCCTTCTTCTAGGTTAAACCGTTCGTTTGCAGTAACCATTTTCATTTTGAGGTTTCACTCTGTTTTCTCCTATACGGACACATGTATTTGGAACTCTAAAGCAAACAGGGTTTTGCTAGCTCTTTGAAAGTTGACCCAATAAAGCAGTTTCAAGTTCTATTTTTATAAATTGTTAGCTGTTGATGTAGCCCTAAGCAGAGACTGGCGAGAATCACTTTCATGGAAAGGGGTTGCCAAGCTTCCAATAAACTACGAGTTGCCTGAAATCTCAGCAAACACTTTTTCACCCAATCTTGATGATACTTTCAGGGAATGATCAGGACACCAATCCCACTTGGCTCACCAAATTTCGTTCTTCTAGGTTAAACCGTTCGTATGCAGTAACCGTTTTCATTTTCAGGTTTCACTCTGTTTTCTCCTATACGGATATATGTATTTGGAACTCTAAATCAAACACGGTTTGTGCTAGCTCTTTGAAACTTGACCCAATAAAGCAGTTTCAAGTTCTATCTCAGTGGTTTGTTTACTGTTGATGTAGCCCTAAGCAGAGAGTGGCGAGAATCACTTTCATGGAAAGGGGTTGCCAAGCTTCCAAAAAACTACGAGTTGCCTGAAATCTCAGCAAACACTTTTTCACCCAATCTTGATGATACTTTCAGTGAAAGATCAGTACACCAATCCCACTTGGCTCACCAAATTTCGTTCTTCTAGGTTAAACCGTTCGTTTGCAGTAACCGTTTTCATTTTGAGTTTTCACTCTGTTTTCTCCTATATGGATACATGTATTTGGAACTCTAAATCAAACACGGTTTGTGCTAGATCTTTGAAACTTGACCCAATAAAGCAGTTTCAAGTTCTATCTCTATGGTTTGTTTGCTGTTGATGTAGCCCTAAGCAGAGACTGGCGAGAATCACTTTCATGGAAAGGAGTTTCTAAGCTTCCAAAAAACTACAAGAGCCTGAAATCTCAGCAAACACTTTTTCACCCAATCTTGATGATACTTTCAGTGAATGATCAGTACACCAATCCCACTTGGCTCACTAAATTTCGTTCTTCTACCTTAAACCGTTCGTTTGCAGTAACCGTTTTCATTTTGAGGTTTCACTCTGTTTTCTCCTATACGGATACATGTATTTGGAACTCTAAATCAAACACGGTTTGTGCTAGCTCTTTGAAACTTGACTTAATAAAGCAGTTTCCAGTTCTATCTCTATGGTTTGTTTGCTGTTGATGTAACCCTAAGCAGAGACTTGCGAGAATCACATTCATAGAAAGGGGTTGCCAAGCTTCCAAAAAACTACGAGTTGCCTGAAATCTCAGCAAACACTTTTTCACCCAATCTTGATGATACTTTCAGGGAATGATCAGTACACCATTCCCACTTGGCTCAACAAATTTCGTTCTTCTAGGTTAAACTGTTCGTTTGCAGTAACCGTTTTCATTTTGAGGTTTCACTCTGTTTTCTCCTATAGGGATACATGTATTTGGAACTCTAAATCAAACACGGTTTGTGCTAACTTTTTGAAACGTGACCCAATAAAGCAGTTTCAAGTTCTATCTCTATGGATTGTTATCTGTTGATGTAGACCTAAGCATAGACTGGCGAGAATCACTTTCATTGAAAGGGGTTTCCAAGCTTCCAAAAAACTACGAGTTTCCTGAAATCTCAGCAAACACTTTTTCACCCAATCTTGATGATTCTTTCAGTGAATGATCAGTACACCAATCCCACTTGGCTCACCAAATTTCGTTCTTCTAGGTTAAACCGTTCGTTTGCAGTAACCGTTTTCATTTTGAGGTTTCACTCTGTTTTCTCCTATACGGATATATGTATTTGGAACTCTAAATCAAACACGGTTTGTGCTAGCTCTTTGAAACTTGACCCAATAAAGCAGTTTCAAGTTCTATCTCTATGGATTGTTATCTGTTGATGTAGCCCTAAGCAGAGACTGGCGAGAATCATTTTCATGGAAAGAAGTTGCCAAGCTTCCAAAAAACTACGAGTTGCCTGAAATCTCAGCAAACACTTTTTCACCCAATCTTGATGATACTTTCAGTGAATGATCAGTACACCAATCCCACTTGGCTCACCAAATTTCGTTCTTCTAGGTTAATCCGATCGTTCGCAGTAACCGTTTTCATTTTGAGGTTTCACTCTGTTTTCTCCTATACGGATACATGGATTTGGAACTCTAAATCAAACACGGTTTGTGCTAGCTCTTTGAAACTTGACCCAATAAAGCAGTTTCAAGTTCTATCCCTATGGTTTGTTTGCTGTTGATGTAGCCCTAACTAGAGACTGGCGAGGATCACTTTCAGGAAAAGGGTTGCCAAGCTTCTAAAAAACTACGAGTTTCCTGAAATCTCAGCAAACACGTTTTCACCCAATCTTGATGATACTTTCAGGGAAGGAACAGTACACCAATCCCACTTGGTTCACCAAATTTCGTTCTTCTAGGTTAAACCGTTTGTTTGCAGTAACCGTTTCAATTTGGAGGTTTCACTCTGTTTTCTCCTATATGGATACATGTATTTGGAACTCTAAATCAAACACGGTTTGTGCTAGCTCTTTGAAACTTGACCCAATAAAGCAGTTTCAAGTTCTATTTCTATGGTTTGTTTGCTGTTGATGTAGCCCTAAGCAGAGACTGGCGAGAATCACTTTCATGGAAAGGGGTTGCCAAGCTTGCAAAAAACTACGAATTGCCTGAAATCTCAGCAAACACTTTTTCACCCAATCTTGATGATACTTTCAGGGAATGATCAGTACACCAATCCCACTTGGCTCACCAAATTTCGTTCTTCTACGTTAAACCGTTAGTTTGCAGTAACAGTTTTCATTTTGAGGTTTCATTCTGTTTTCTCCTATATGGATTCATGTATTTGGAACTCTAAATCCAACACGGTTTGTGCTAGCTCTTTGAAACGTGACCCAATAAAGCAGTCTAAAGTTCTATCTCTATGGTTTGTTTGCTATTGATGTAGTCCTAAGCAGAGACTGGCGAGAATCACTTTCATGGAAAGGGGTTGCCAAGGTTCCAAAAAACTAGGAGTTGCCTGAAATCTCAGCAACCACATTTTCACCTAATCTTGATGATACTTTCAGGGAATGATCAGTACACCAATCCCACTTAGCTCACCAAATTTCGTTCTTCTAGGTTTAACCGTTCGTTTGCAGTAACCGTTTTCATTTTGAGGTTTCACTCTGTTTTCTCCTATACGGATACATGTATTTGGAACTCTAAATCAAACACGGTTTGTGCTAGCTCTTTGAAACCTGACCCAATAAAGCAGTTTCAAGTTCTGTCTCTATGGTTTGTTTGCTGTTGATGGAGCCCTAAGCAGAGACTGGCGAGAATCACTTTCATGGAAAGGGGTTGCCAAGCTTCCAAAAAACTACGAGTTTCCTGAAATCTCAGCAACCACTTTTTCACCCAATCTTGATGATACTTTCAGGGAATGATCAATACTCCAGTCCCACTTGGCTCAACAGATTTAGTTCTTCTAGGTTAAACCTTTCGTTTGCAGTAACCGTTTTCATTTTCAGGTTTCACTCTGTTTTCTCCTATACGGATACATGTATTTGGAACTCTAAATCAACACGGTTTGTGCTAGCTCTTTGAAACTTGACCCAATAAAGCAGTTTCAAGTTCTATCTCTATGGTTTGTTTGCTGTTGATGTAGCCCTAAGCAGAGACTGGCGAGAATCACTTTAATGGAAAGGGGTTGCCAAGCGTCCAAAAAACTACGAGTTTCCTGAAATCTCAGCAACCAATTTTTCACCCAATCATGATGATACTTTCAGCGAGTGATCAGTACACCAGTCCCACTTGGCTCACCAAATTTAGTTCTTCTAGGTCAAACCGTTCGTTTGCAGTAACCGTTTTCATTTTGAGGTTTCACTCTGTTTTCTCCTATACATATACATGTATTTGGAACTCTAAATCAACACCGTTTGTGCTAGCTCTTTGAAACTTGACCCAATAAAGCAGTTTCAAGTTCTATCTCTATGGTTTGTTTGTTGTTGATGTAGCACTTCGCAGAGACTGACGAGAATCACTTTCATGAAAAGGGGTTGCCAAGCTTCCAAAAAACTACGAGTTGCCTGAAATCTCAGCAACCAGTTTTTCACCCAATCTTGATGATACTTTCAGTTAGTGATCAGAACACCAGTCCCACTTGGCTAACCAAATTTCGTTCTTCTAGATTAAACCGTTCGTTTGCAGTAACCGTTTTCATTTTGAGGTTTCACTCTGTTTTCTCTTATAAGGATACATGTATTTGGAACTCTAAATCAAACACGGTTTGTGCTAGCTCTTTGAAACTTGACCCTATAAAGCAGTTTCAAGTTCTATCTCTATGGTTTGTTTACTGTTGATGTAGCCCTAAGCAGAGACTGGCGAGAATCACTTTCATGAAAAGGAGTTGCCAAGCTTCCAAAAAACTACGAGTTGCCTGAAATCTCAGCAAACACTTTTTCATTCAATCTTGATGATAGTTTCAGGGAATGATCAGTACACCAATCCCACTTGGCTCACCAAATTTTGTTCTTCTAGGTTAAACCATTCGTATGCAGTAACCGTTTTTATTTTGAGGTTTCACTCTGTTTACTCCTATACGGATACATGTATTTGGAACTCTAAATCAACACGGATTGTGCTAGCTCTTTAAACTTGACCCAAAAAAGCAGTTTCAAGTTCTATCTCTATGGTTTATTTGCTGTTGATGTAGCCCTAAGCAAAGACTGGCGAGAATCACTTTCATGGAAAAGGGTTGCCAAGCTTCCAAAAAACTACGAGTTTCCTGAAATCTCAGCAACCACTTTTTCACCCAATCTTGATGATACTTTCAGGGAATGATCAGTACACCAATCCCACTTTGCTCACCAAATATTGCTCTTCTAGGTTAAACCGTTCGTATGCAGTAACTGTTTTCATTTTGAGGTTTCACTCTGTTTTCTCCTATACAGATACATGTATTTGGAACTCTAAATCAAACACGGTTTGTGCTAGCTCTTTGAAACTTGACCCAATAAAGCAGTTTCAAGTTCTGTGTCTATGGTTTGTTTGCTGTTGATGGAGCCCTAAGCAGAGACTGGCGACAATCACTTTCATGGAAAGGGGTTGCCAAGCTTCCAAAAAAACTACGAGTTTCTTGAAATCTCAGCAAACACTTTTTCACCCAATCTTGATGATACTTTCAGGGAATGATCAGTACACCAATCCCACTTGGCTCACCAAATTTCGTTCTTCTACGTTAAACCGTTCGTTTGCAGTAACCGTTTTCATTTTGAGGTTTCACTCTGTTTTCTCCTATACGGATACATGTATTTGGAACTCTAAATCAACACTATTTGTGCTAGCTCTTTGAAACTTGACCCAATAAAGCAGTTTCAAGTTCTATCTCTATGGTTTGTTTGCTTTTGATGTAGACCTAAGCAGAAACTTGGGAGAATCACTTTCATGGAAAGGGGTTGCCAAGCTTCCAAAAAACTACGAGTTTCCTGAAATCTCAGCAAACACTTTTTCACCCAATCTTGATGATACTTTCAGGGAATGATCAGTACACCAATCCCACTTGGCTTACCAAATTTCGTTCTTCTAAGTTAACCCGTTCGTTTGCAGTAACCGTTTTCATTTTGAGGTTTCACTCTGTTTTCTCTTATACGGATACATGTATTTGGAACTCTAAATCAAACACGGTTTGTGCTAGCTCTTTGAAACTTGACCCAATAAAGCAGTTTCAAGTTCTATCTCTATGTTTGTTTACTGTTGATGTAGCCTAAGCAGAGACTGGCGAGAATCACTTTCATGAAAAGGAGTTGCCAAGCTTCCAAAAAACTACGAGTTGCCTGAAATCTCAGCAAACACTTTTTCACCCAATCTTGATGATACTTTCAGGGAATGATCAGTACACCAATCCCACTTGGCTCACCAAATTTCGTTCTTCTAGGTTAAACCGTTCGTTTGCAGTAACCCTTTTCATTTTGAGGTTTCACTCTGTTTTCTCCTATACGGAACGTGTATTTGGAACTCTAAATCAAACACGGTTTGTGCTAGCTCTTTGACACTTGACCCAATAAAGCAGTATCAAGTTCTGTCTCTATGGTTTGTTTGCTCTTGATGGAGCCCTAAGCAGAGACTGGCGAGAATCACTTTCATGGAAAGGGGTTGCCAAGCTTCCAAAAAACTACGAGTTGACTGAAATCTCAGCAAACACTTTTTCACCCAATCTTGATGATACTTTCAGGGAATGATCACTGCACCAGTCCCACTTGGCTCACCAAATTTTGTTCTTCTAGGTTAAACCGTTCGTTGCAGTAACCGTTTTCATTTTGAGGTTTCACTCTGTTTTCTCCTATACGGATACATGTATTTGGAACTCTAAATCAAACACGGTTTGTGCTAGGTCTTTGAAACTTGACCCAATGAAGCAGTTTCAAGTTCTGTGTCTATGGTTTGTTTGCTGTTGATGTAGCCCTAAGCAGAGACTGGCGAGAATCACATTCATGGAAAGGAGTTGCCAAGCTTCCAAAAAACTACGAGTTGTCTGAAATCTCAGCAAACACTTTTTCACCCAATCGTGATCATACTTTCAGGGAATGATCGGTACACCAATTAGACTTGGCTCACCAAATTTCGTTCTTCTATGTTAAACCGTTCGTTTGCAGTTACCCTTTTCATTTTGAGGTTTCACTCTGTTTTCTCCTATACAGATACATGTATTTGGAACTCTAAATCAACACGGTTTGTGCTAGGTCTTTGAAACTTGACCCAATAAAGCAGTTTCAAGTTCTATCTCTATGGTTTGTTTGCTTTTGATGTAGACCTAAGCAGAAACTTGGGAGAATCACTTTCATGGAAAGGGGTTGCCAAGCTTCCAAAAAACTACGAGTTTCCTGAAATCTCAGCAAACACTTTTTCACCCAATCTTGATGATACTTTCAGGGAATGATCAGTACACCAATCCCACTTGGCTTACCAAATTTCGTTCTTCTAAGTTAACCCGTTCGTTTGCAGTAACCGTTTTCATTTTGAGGTTTCACTCTGTTTTCTCTTATACGGATACATGTATTTGGAACTCTAAATCAAACACGGTTTGTGCTAGCTCTTTGAAACGTGACCCTATAAAGCAGTTTCAAGTTCTATCTCTATGTTTGTTTACTGTTGATGTAGCCCTAAGCAGAGACTGGCGAGAATCACTTTCATGAAATGGAGTTGCCAAGCTTCCAAAAAACTACGAGTTGCCTGAAATCTCAGCAAACACTTTTTCACCCAATCTTGAAGATACTTTCAGGGAATGATCAGTACACCAATCCCACTTGGCTCACCAAATTTCGTTCTTCTAGGTTAAACCGTTCGTTTGCAGTAACCCTTTTCATTTTGAGGTTTCACTCTGTTTTCTCCTATACGGAACGTGTATTTGGAACTCTAAATCAAACACGGTTTGTGCTAGCTCTTTGACACTTGACCCAATAAAGCAGTATCAAGTTCTGTCTCTATGCTTTGTTTGCTGTTGATGGAGCCCTAAGCAGAGACTGGCGAGAATCACTTTCATGGAAAGGGGTTGCCAAGCTTCCAAAAAACTACGAGTTGACTGAAATCTCAGCAAACACTTTTTCACCCAATCTTGATGATACTTTCAGGAATGATCACTGCACCAGTCCCACTTGGCTCACCAAATTTTGTTCTTCTAGGTTAAACCGTTCGTTTGCAGTAACCGTTTTCATTTTGAGGTTTCACTCTGTTTTCTCCTATACGGATACATGTATTTGGAACTCTAAATCAAACACGGTTTGTGCTAGGTCTTTGAAACTTGACCCAATGAAGCAGTTTCAAGTTCTGTATCTATGGTTTGTTTGCTGTTGATGTAGCCCTAAGCAGAGACTGGCGAGAATCACATTCATGGAAAGGAGTTGCCAAGCTTCCAAAAAACTACGAGTTGTCTGAAATCTCAGCAAACACTTTTTCACCCAATCGTGATCATACTTTCAGGGAATGATCGGTACACCAATCCCACTTGGCTCACCAAATTTCGTTCTTCTATGTTAAACCGTTCGTTTGCAGTTACCCTTTTCATTTTGAGGTTTCACTCTGTTTTCTCCTATACAGATACATGTATTTGGAACTCTAAATCAAACACGGTTTGTGCTAGCTCTTTGAATCTTGACCCAATAAAACAGTTTCAAGTTCTGTGTCTATGGTTTGTTTGCTGTTGATGGAACCCTAAGCAGAGACTGGCGAGAATCACTTTCATGGAAAGGGGTTCCCAAGCTTCCAAAAAACTACGAGTTGCCTGAAATCTCAGCAAACACTTTTTCACAAAATCTTGATGATACTTTCAGGGAATGATCTGTACACCAATCCCACTTGGCACACCAAATTTCGTTCTTCTAGATTAAACCGTTTGTTTGCAGTAACCGTTTTCATTTTGAGGTTTCACTCTGTTTTCTCCTATATGGATACATGTATTTGGAACTCTAAATCAACAAGGTTTGTGCTAGCTCTCTGAAACTTGACCCAATAAAGCAGTGTAAACTTCTGTCTCTCTGGTTTGTTTGCCATTGATGTAGCCCTAAGAAGAGACTGGCGAGAATCACTTTCATGGAAAGGGGTTGCCAAGCTTCCAAAAAACTACGAGTTGCCTGAAATCTCAGCAAACACTTTTTCACCCAATCTTGATGATACTTTCAGGGAATGATCAGTACACCAGTCCCACTTGGCTGACCAAATTTTGTTCTTCTAGGTTAAACCATTCGTTTGCAGTAACCGTTTTAATTTTGAGGTTTCACTCTGTTTACTCCTATACGGATACATGTATTTGGAACTCTAAATCAAACACGGTTTGTGCTAGCTCTTTGAAACTTGACCCAATAAACCAGTTTCAAGTTCTATCTCTATGGTTTGTTTGCT